>NC_092394.1:53488393-53656018 GCF_030028105.1 Mobula birostris
GGTTCGAAGATGAATCCCTGAATACAGTCCAGTCCACCAATTCAGAGCAGTCCTGTCAGCACTCCTGTGCTTTCCTTGTTCATATCTTCTTTGTCTTCGCTGCAGTCTTCAGTCTCTGCCTATACTTGGGGAGTAAGTTACAGCCAGGTGATTAGACTTCCCGAAGTGAGGGTGTGGAATAGCACGGTAGGCATTCTTGATGATGGTGTAGCAATGGTCCGGTGTGTTGTTTCCTCTGGTATTTCAAGTCATCTGTTGATGTTAATTGCTTAGAGTTGTATTTTTTTTCAGACTGGCCTGGTTAAAATCTCCCAAAACGATGGTGAAGGCGTTAGGGTGTGCTGTTTCATGCATGTTGATCCCATTGCTCAGATCATGTAAAGCCTGACATTGGCTTGGGGTGGAATGTATACCACTACCAAAATGACCCGGAGAACTTCCACAGTAGGTAAAAAGGGCAGCACTTTACTGCTGGATATTCCAGGTCTGATGAGCAGAATTGGGACAGCACTGATATATTTGTGCACCAAGAAGAGTTGATCGCGAGGCATACTCCTCCAGCTGTGTTTTTGAGAGACTCTATAGATCTATCCTGACAGTGTATAGTAAACCCATCGATCTGAATTGCTGCATCCGGTACAGAAGGGGTTAACCAGGATTCCATGAAACAAGGGACACACACGGTCCCAATCACTCTGATTCAGCACCCTAGCTCCGAGATCATTGATTTTATTCACCAGAGACTGCATGTTTGCTAGCAAGGTAGTCTGTATTGGGAGTTTAAAACTCCGTTTCCTTGAATGCACTTGTATCCCCGATCTGCAGCCACGCTTCTTCTGTGGAATTCTATGTGGACGCTTCCGTCCACAATCAGTGTTGTTTCCATCAGTTTTAAGCAGAGAAAGTTTGTTTAAATGCATTAAGTCATCTTTGTTGACTGATCTGAGCACTTGGAAGCAGTTGTGCTTTTCAGCTGTATCATGCTGAAACGAGAATATTTAATCATATCCATTGATGTACTTCTGGGGCGCCTAGGCACAACTCGAGTAGCAACAGTACTCTCAATGGATACGATTAAGTATTTCCATTTCAGCCTGTTACAGCTAAAAAGCGCAACTGCTTCCAAGGCCAGTACAGTCAACAAAGATGTCTTAATGCGTTTAAACGAGCTATTGCTGCTTAAAACTGACGGAAACAGCACCAATTGTGATCGAAAGTGCCCACGGAGGACAGCTCGGAGGAAGCGCAGGCGTAGATCAGGATTACAAGTGCGTTTAAGGAAGCAGGGTTTTAAACTCCCGGTATCGACTATCTTGCTGGCAAACGTGCGGTCTCTGGTGAATAAAATCGATGATCTCAGATCTAGCGTGATGCATCAGAGGGTGATTGGGACCGCGTGTGTCCTTCGTTTCACAAAATCCTGTAACCCCTTCCATACCAGATGCAGTGATCCAGATCAACAGGTTTACTATGCACTGTCAGGATAGATCTATAGAGTCTGTCAAAGCAGAGGTGGAGGAGTATGCCTCATGATCAACTCTTCTTGGTGCACAAATATATCAGCGCTGTCCCAATTCTGCTCACCGGACCTGGAATATCTAGCAGCAAAGTGCCATCCTTTTTACCTACTATGGGAGTTCTCTGGGGTCATTTGGGTTAACAGTTTACATTACACCTCAGGCCAACGTTAAGCAGACTTTAGTTGATCTGAGCAATGGGATCAATGTAGATGAAACAGCACACACTAACGCCTTCATCGTTTTGGGAGATTTTAACCAGGCCAGTCTGGAAAAAATTCACTAAGCAACTACCATCTACAGATGACTTGCAATACCAGAGGAAACAGCACACTGGACCATTGCTACACCACCGTCAAGAATGCCTACTGTGCTATTCCACGCCCTCACTTCAGGAAGTCTGATCACCCAGCTGTAATCCTACTCCCTGAGTACGGGCAGAGACTGAAGACTGCAGCATCAGCAGTGAAAACCAAGAAGGTCTGGACAAGGGAAGCACAGGAGCGCCTACAGGACTGCTTTGTATCGGTGGACTGGACTGTATTCAGGGATTCATCTTCGAATCTGGATGAGTATGCTGCAGTTGTTACTGACTTCATTAAAACCTGTGTGGATGAGTGCGTGCCCACAGAGACTTACTGTACATTCCCAAACCAGGAGATACGTCGTCTGCTGAAAGCTAGATCTGTGGCATTCAAGTCTGGCGACCCAGGCCGGTACCAGAAAACCAGGTCTGATTTGTGGAGGGCTATTTCAAGGGCGAAGAGACAATTTCAAACGAGGTTGGAGGTGACATCGGATGCTCAACAACTCTGGCAGGGCTTGCAAGACATTACTTACTACAAAGCGAAACCCAAAAGCATGACTGGCAGCGATGCGTCACTACCAGATGAAATCAACGCCTTCTATGCCCGCTTTGAAAGGGAGAATATAACTACAGCTGTGAAGATCCCTGCTGCATATGATGACCATGTGATCTCTGTCTCAGAGGCTGATGTTAGACTGGCTTTAAAGAGAGTGAACCCTCGCAAGGCGGAAGGTCCTGATGGAGTACCTGGTAAGGCTCTGAAAACCTGTGCCAACCATCTAGCAGGAGTATTCAAGGACATTTTCAACCTCTCACTGCTACGGTGGAAGTTCCCACTTGCTTCAAAAAGGCAAAACTTATGCCAGTGCCTGAGAATAATGTGGGCTGCCTTAATGACTATCACCCTGTAGCACTCGCATTGACAGTATTGAAATGCTTTGAGAGGTTTGTCATAACTAGACTGGTCTCCTGCCTCAGCAAGGACCTGGACCCACTGCAATTTGCCCATCGCCACAATAGGTCAACAGCAGATGCAGTCTCAGTGGCTCTCCACACGGCTTTAGATCATCTGGACAACACAAGCACCGATGTCAGGATGCTGTTCATTGACTATATCCCAGCATTTCACACCATCATTCCCACAATCCTGACTGAGAAGTTGCAGAACCTGGGCCTCTGTACCTCCCTCTGCAATTGGATCCTCAACTTCCTAACCGGAAGACCACAATCTGTGTGGATTGGTGCTAACATCTCCTTGCAAATGATCAACACTGTGCTTGCCTGAAGGGTGTGTGCTTAGCACACTGCTCTACTCTCTATATACCCATGACTGTGTGGCTAGGCATAGCTCAAATACCATCTATAGATTTACTGACGATATAGCCATTGTTGGTAGAATCTCAGGTGGTGACGAGAGGACATACAGGAGTGAGATATGCCAACTAGTGTAGTGGTGCCGCAGCAACAACCTGGCACGCAATGTCAGTAGGACGAAAGAGCTGATTGTCTTACCCTTCCTGAAGTCCACAAAGGAACACCTACCAATCCTCATAGAGGGATCAGAAGTGGAGAGAGTGAGCAGCTTCAAGTTCCTGCGTGTCAAGATCTCAGAGGATCTAACCTGAGCCCGACATATCGATGTAGTTATAAAGGAGTTATAAAGACAGCGGCTATACTTCATTTGGAGTTGAAGAGATTTGGCATGTCAACAAGTACACTTAAAAACTTCTATAGTTGTACCGTGGAGAGCATTCTGATAGGCTGCATCACTGTCTGGTATGGAGGGGCTACTGTACAGGACCGAAAGAATCTGCAGAGGGTTGAAAATCTAGTCAGCTCCATCTTGGGTACTAGCCTACAAAGTACCCAGGACATCTTTAGGGAACACGCATAAAAATTGCGGGTGAATGCAGCAGGCCAGGCAGCATCTCTAGGAAGAGGTGCAGTCAACGTTTCGGGCTGAGACCCTTCGTCAGGACTAACTGAAGGAAGAGTTAGTAAGAGATTTGAAAGTGGGAGGGGGAGATCCAAAATGATAGGAGAAGACAGGAGGGGGAGGGATGGAGCCAAGAGCTGGACAGGTGATAGGCAAAAGGGATACGAGAGAATCATGGGACAGGAGGCCCAGGGAGAAGGAAAAGGAGGAGGGGGGGAAAAACCCAGAGGATGGGCAAGGGGTATAGTCAGAGGGAGAGACGGAAAAAAAGGAGAGTGAGAGAAAGAATGTGTGTATAAAAATAAGTAACAGATGGGGTACGAGGGGGGAGGTGGGACATTAGCGGAAGTTAGAGAAGTCGATGTTCATGCCATGATGTTCAATGCCCCACCTCCCCCTCGTACCCCATCTGTTACTTATTTTTATACACACATTCTTTCTCTCACTCTCCTTTTTCTCCCTCTGTCCCTCTGAATATACCCCTTGCCCATCCTCTGGGTCCCCCCCCTCCCCCTTGTCTGTCTTCCCGGACCTCCTGTCCCATGATCCTCTCATATCCCTTTTGCCTATCACCTGTCCAGCTCTTGGCTCCATCCCTCCCCCTCCTGTCTTCTCCTATCTGTACGGGGTCTTTCTTTTGTTACATTTAAAATGGCGATTTTTGTTATGTTAATCTGTGGAATGCGGCTTTGTTGTGTTTTAACGCTGCAGAGAGTTTGCGCTAGCAGTTTATTGTGGTTTAGAGGGTGATAAGAGGGTGCTATTAGCCAATGGGTGGTTATGTATCGTTTTGTTTTCGGATGCCATGCTGTATGATATGACTGTGGACTGAGTTTTGGGGGGGAGTCGGGAGGAGAGACGAGGAGGACGGCGGACGTGCGGAGAGGCTCCGGTCGATCACTTCGGGTGGTCCCGAGCCGTGGGTCGACGGAATTCGGGTGGTCGTCTGACGTCGAACTTGAGCTCCAACGGTAGCGCGCGAAGAACTTGGACTTTGAATAAGTGTTGGCGCCTTTTTTTTTCATTACTTTCCTCTCTGTATCACATGTATATTAATGCCCTAGAATTAGTAATATCTATAAAGTGTATGTGTTAAAATTTACTGGGTGTGCTGGCTGATGATTGATGTTTGTGATTGATTCGGGCGACGATTGACCCTGAGGGGACTGCTGAAGCAGGTGCTGGGCGGGATTTCCCCTAGACATACACGAGCCAAAATAACGGAACGTTACATATCATTTTGGATCTCCCCCTCCCCCTCCAACTTTCAAATCCCTTACTCACTCTTCCTTCAGTTAGTCCTGACGAAGGGTCTCAGCCTGAAACGTCGACTGCACCTCTTCCTAGAGATGCTGCCTGGCCTGCTGCATTCACCAGCAACTTTTATGCGTGTTGCTTGAATTTCCAGCATCTGCAGAATTCCTGTTGTTTACATCTTTAGGGAGCGTTGTCTCAGAAAGGCAGTGTCCATTATTAAAGACCTCCAACACCCAGGGCATGCCCTTTTCTCACTGTTACCATCAGGTAGGAGGTACAGAAGCCTGAAGGCACACACTCAGTGATTCAGGAACAGCTTCTTCCTGTCTGCCATCGGATTCCTGAATGGACATTGAATCTTTGGATGCTACCTCACTTTTTATTTAATATACTTGCATGTTTTTTTTTAATCTATTCAATATACATAATTTGTTTTTTTTTTAATTTTTCTACTTCTATATTATGTATTGCATTGAACTGCTGCTGCTAAGTTAACAAATTTCACATCACACGCCGGTAATCACAAACCCAATTCTGATTCTGAGAGTACTGCTGCTACTCGAGTCGCCCCTAGGTGCCCTGGAAGTCATTAAGAAGGTAAAGAGGGAATATGAAAGTAAGCTAGCCAATAATATTAAAGGATACCCGAAGTTTCTTCAGATACATGAAGTGTAAAAGAGATGAGAGTGAATATCAGATCACTAGAAAACTATGCTGGAGAGGTAGTAATGGGGGGTGAGCTGAATCAGAATGGGGTTTATGATCACCGGCATGTGTCGTGAAGTTTAACATAACAGCAGCAGTTCAATGAAATTCATAATATATAAGTAGGAAAAAAATAATAAATCAATTACAGTATATGTATATCGAATAGATTAAATTGTGCAAAAAACAGAAATATATTTTAAAAATGAGGTAGTGTTCACAGGTTCAATGTCCAGTTAGGAACTGGATGGCAAAGGGGAAGAAGCTGTTCCTGAATTACTGAGTGTGTGCCTTCAGGCTTCTGTACCTCCTACCTGATGGTAACAGTCAGAAAAGAGCACGCCTTAGTGCTGGAAGTCAATAATGGACGCTGCCTTTCTGAGACACCGCTCCTTGAAGATGTCCTGGGTACTTTGTAGGCTAGTACCCAAGATGGAGCTGACTAGATTTACAACCTTCTGCAGCTTCTTTTAGTCTTGTGCAGTAGCCCCTTCATACCAGACAGTGATGCAGCCTGTCAGAATGCTCTCCACGGTACAACTGTAGAAGGTTTTGATTAAGTATTTAGTGTCAGTCTTCACTGTGGAAGACACAAGCAATATAGTGGAAGTTCCAGGTGTCGGGGGTCATGAAGTGTATGAAGTTACCATATCTAGAGAAAAGGTACTTGGGACACTGGAAGGTCTGAAGGTAGAAAAGTCACCTGGACCAGATGGCCTACAACTCGTGGTTCTGAAAGAGGTGGCTGAGAAGATTGTGGAGACATTAGTAACGATCTTTAAAGAATCACTAGATTTTGGAATGGTTCCAGAAGACTGGAAAATTGTAAATGTTACTCTACTCTTCAAGAAGGGAGAGAGACAGAATAAAGGAAACAATAGGCCAATTAGTCTGACCTCATTGGTTGGGAAGATGTTGGAGTCAATTTTTAACGATCAGGTCTCAGGGTACTTGGAGACACATGATAAAATAATTTCCTCAAGGGGAAGTCTTGCCTGACAAATCTGTTGGAATTCTTTTAAGAAATAACAAGCAGAATAGACAAAGGAGAATCAGTTGATGTTGTGTACTTGAATGTTCAGAAGGCCTTCGACAAGGTGCCTCACTTGAGGCTTGTTTAACAAGCGACAAGCTTATAGTGTTACAGGAAAGATTCCAGCTTGGCAGGAGGCAAAGTGGGAATAAAGGGAGCCTTTTCTGGTTGGCTGCCGGTGACTAATGGTGTTCTGGGGGGGGGGGTGTTGGGACAGGTTCTTTTTACATTGTATGTCAGTGATTTGGATGATGCAATTGATGGCTTTGTTGCAAAGTTTGCAGACAATATGAAGGTGGGTGGAGAGACAAATATTTCTGAGGAAGTAGAGAGGCTACAGAATGACTTGGACAGATTAGGAGAAAGGGCAAAGAAGTGGTAGATGGAATACAGTGTCAGGAGGTGTATGGTAGAAATGAAAGGGTTGACTTTTCTAAATGGAGAGAAATACAAAGAGCTGGGGTGCAAAGGGACTTGGGTGTCCTCGTGCAGGATTCTCTACAGGTTAATTTGCTGGTTGAGTCTGGTGAGGAAGGCAAATTCAATGTTATCATTCATTTCAAGAGGACCAGAATATAAAACAACACACAGAAAAAATTGCTGGTGAACACAGCAGGCCAGGCAGCACAAGGAAATCTGCAGTCCTGACGAAGGGTCTCGGCCCGAAACGTCGACTGCACCTCTTCCTACAGATGCTGCCTGGCCTGCTGCGTTCACCAGCAACTTTTATGTGTGTTGCTTGAATTTCCAGCATCTGCAGAATTCCTGTTATCTACAGATTTCCTTGTGTTTGCGACCAGAATATAAAAGCAAGGATTTAATGTGGAGACTTTCTAAAACACTGGTGAGGCCTCACTTGGAGTATTGTGAGCAGTTCTGGGCCCCTATTGTCTTAGAAAGGATGTGCTGAAACTGGAGAGGGTCCAAAGGAGGTTCACAAAAATGATTCCAGGATTGAATGGTTCGTCATGTGAAGAGCGTTTGAAGGCTCTGGACCTGTATTCACTAGAATTCAGAAGAATGAGGGTTGACCTTATTGAAACCTATCAATTGGGGAAAGTCCTTGATAAGAGTGGATGTGGGCAGGATATTTCCTATGGTGGGACAGTCTAAGACCAGAGGACATAGAGGGGTATCCTTTTAGAACAGAGGTGAGCAATAATTTCTTTAACCAGAGAGTGGTGAATTTGTGGAATTCTTTCCCACAGCAACTGTAGAGGCCAAGTCTTTATGTGTATTTAAGGGAGAGGTTGATTGATTCTTAATTGGTCAGGTTTTGAAGGGATGCGGGGATAAGGCAGGAGATTGGGACTGTGCAGAAAATTGGATCAGCCATGATGGAATAGTGAAGCTTTCTCGATGGGCCAAATGGCCTAATTCTGCTCCTGTATCTTATGGTCTTGCTTTCTGTTGTTTTTTTTTTTTATAAAGCATTCCACTAATTGTTGCGATGTTGTATCCCCTCTCCTGTTTTTAATGCTGTCTTTGACTATACTTGTCAGCCATGGTTGCCTCACCCTCCCTTTAGAAGGCTGTTTCTTTGGGATGAACTGGTCCCTAATCTTCCAAATTACTCCCAGAAACTCCAGCCTTTGCTGTTCTACTGTCATCCCTGCTAGGGTCTCCTTCCCATCAATCTTGGCCACCTTTTCTCCCGTGCCTCTGTAGTTACCTTTACTCAACTGTGATAATATAGAAACGTAGAAAACCTATGGCACAATACAGGCCCTTCGGCCCATGTCCCTACCTTAGAACTACATAGGCTTTACCCATGGCCCTCTATTTTTCTAAGCTCCATGTAGCCATCCAGAAGTCTCTTAAGACCCTATCGTTTCTGCCTCCACCGTCGCCACCGGCAGCCCATTCCACGTACTCGCCACTCTCTGTGTTTTTTTTTTAAAACTTACCCCTGACATCTCCTCTGTACCTGCTTCCAGGAACCTTAAAACTATTCCCTCTCGTGTTAGCCATTTCAGTCCTGGGGAAAAGCCTCTGACTATCCACACAATCAATGCCTCTCAATATCTTATACACCTCTATCAGGTCACCTCTCATCCTCCGTCGCTCCAAGGAGAAAAGGCCAAGTTCACTCAACCTATTCTCATAAGGAATGCTCCCCAATCCAGGCAACATCCTTGTAAATCTCCTCTGCACCCTTTCTGTGGTTTCCACATCCTTCCTGTAGAGAGGCAACCAGAACTGAGCACAGTGCTCCAAGTGGGGTCTGACCAGGGTCCTATATAGCTGCAACATTACCTCTCGGCTCCTAAATTCAATCCCACGATTGACAAAGGTCAATGCACCATATGCCTTAACCCCAAAGTCAATCTGTGTAGCAGCTTTGAGTGTCCATATGGACTCGAACCCCAAGATCCCTCTGATCCTCCACACTGCCAAGAGTCTTACCATTAATGCAAGGGTCCCCACCTTTTTTGCATCGCGGACCGGTTTAATATTGACAATATTCTTGCAGACCGGCCAACCGGGGGTGGGGTTCGAGTAGGGTTGCCAACTTTCTTACTCCCAAATAAGGGACAAAAGTAGCAGTCAAATACGGGACACGTGTGTTTACCCCGAGAAAGACAACCATGACTGTGAAGCCTTGCGCGGGCACCTCTGTACGCATGTGTGTACGTGCTGATATTTCTTTTTCTGCAAATTGATTTTGGCTTAATCTTCCCAATTCTGTGAAATGAAACTACACTGTACATACATTATTTCTACTTTATATAGGCTGTGTATTTATCATATCATTCCTCCTTTACTATATGTTAGTGTTATTTTAGGTTTTATATGTTATTTGGTAGGTTATTTCAAGGTCAACAGTGCGTGACACGGAATGAGGCAAGATGCAGCTGACTCGTATCGTTTCATATCGCCAAATCGTATCATTTCCTCGCGGCCCTGTAGCACATGCTTTGCGGCCCAGTGATTGGGGACCACTGCATTAATGCTATATTCTGCCAACCTATTTGACCTACCAAAATGAACCACCTCACTCTTATCTGGATTGAACTCCATCTGCCACTTCCCAGTTTTGCATCCTATCAATGTCCGGTTGTAACCTCTGACAACCCTTCACATGATCCACAACACCCCCAACCTTTGTGTCATCAGCAAATTCACTAACCCATCCCTCCACTTCATCCAGGTCATTTATAAAAATCACAAAGAGTAGGGGTCCTAGAACAGATGCCTGAGGCACACCACTGGTCACTGACCTTCATGCAGAATATGACCCACCTACAACCGCTCTGTGCCTTCTGTGGGCAAGCCAGTTCTGGATCCACAAAGCAATGTCCCCTTGGATCCCATGCCTCCTTACTTTCTCAATAAGCCTTGCATGGGGTAGCTTATCAAATGCCTTGCTGAAATCCATATAAACTACATCTACTGCTCTTCCTTCATCAATGTGCTTAGTCACATCCTCATAAAAATTTAATCAGGCTCGTAAGGCACAACCTGCCTTTGACAAAGCCACGCTAACTATTCCAAGTCGTATTGTGCCTCTCCAAATGTTCATAAACCCTGCCTCTCAGGATCTTCTCCATCAACTTACCAACCACTGAAGTAAGACTTACTGGCCTATAATTTCCTGGGCTATCCCTACTCCCTTTCTTGACTAAGGGAACAACATCTGCAACCCTCCAATTCTCCAGAGCCTCTTCCGTCCTCATTGATGATGCAAAGGCTCAGCAATCTCATCCCTCACCTCCCTCAGTAGCCTGGGGTATATCCCGTCCGGTCCTGGTGTTTTATCCAACTTCACACATAAAAATTGCTGGTGGATGCAGCAGGCCAGGCAGCATCTATAGGAAGAGGTACAGTCGACGTTTTGGGCCAAGACCCTTCGTCAGGACTGTCCTGACAAAGGGTCTCAGGCCGAAACATCAACTGTACCTCTTCCTATAGATGCTGCCTGGCCTATTGCGTTCACCAGCAATTTTTATGTGTATTGCTTGAAATTCCAGCATCTGTAGATTTCCTTGTGTTTGCGACTTATCCAACTTGATGCTTTCCAAAAGCTCCAGCGCATCTTCTTCCTTAATATCTACATACTCAAGCTTTTCAGTCTGCTGCAAGTCATCCCTACAATTGCCAAGATATAACTGATTTTAGCTACTCTGTATCTCAAATTGCAGGGGATTTCTATATTGTAGTCACTGTCTCCTAAGGGTTTCTCTATCTTAAGCTCCCTAATCAAATCTGGTTCATTATACAACACGCAATCCAGAATTGCCTTTCCTCAAGTGGGTTCAACTGCAAGCTGTTCTGAAAAGCTATCTCATAGACATTTTAAAATTCCTTATCTTGGAATCCAGAACAGCTTGATTTTCCCAATGTTCCCAATCTAAAATTTCCATTTTATCCAATGTAATGCACTTTTCTTTCATTTCAGGCATCCAAATATCTTGAGGCTCTACAATTATTTCTTTGACCGTACAAGAATTTACCTCATGTTAGAATATGCTCCTGGAGGAGAATTGTACAAGCAGCTGCAGAAGTGTGGCTGTTTCACTGAAGAGAGGAGTGCCACTGTAAGTGAGAATCCAGAAAGACTGCTCACCGCTACTTGGCTTTTTTGGGGGTCTAATTAAGCAACAGTAGTGGAACTAAACTGGTTTGAACTGCTGAAATAGCTAAAATTTATCCTTTAAAATATAATTTAAATCCCTTGTTAGTGATTTCATTCCAATGAACTTTAAGCTGTTTATTTTTTGGTGAAGTATTAATTCACATAACATAGGAATGTTGAAATTTAAGACTTTTAACATTAAGTTAATTAAATGTGTATTGTGCCAGGCAGTACAGGTCGACCTTCACTAATCCGACTACCTGTAATCCGGTTCCATCGATAATCCGGCACCGATTATGCTTAATGTGATCCTTCTGTAATTCGGCATTTTCATTAATCCGGCACTCCTCAGGTCCCAGCGGTGCTGGATTAGTGAGGGTCGACCTGTACTTGGAAATTCTAGCTGGCAGATGGATCAGTAAAGCTTGTGACCACGTGGAACAAGCTTAGAGTGAGGAACTGTCTGCGTTGTCATCCTCCATGTCCACAATGTATACCTCAGACTCTCCAAACGCTGCTCTTATACTCTTATACCTTCATACTTCCTTTGTACAGAACACTGCCTTTGATCACCAATAAACTTGCGAAGATTATTTCCTATATGATGGTCACCTGACCTGTTCCTAACTCTCTATGTTCTATGAACAATCTATGTTCCGTGCCTATTCTGGTATCTGTTCCCCACTTTTCCTTCGCTACATCGACAACTGCATTGGCGCTGCTTCCTGCATGCATGCAGAACTCGTTGACTTTATTAACTTTGCTTCCAACTTTCACCCTGCCCTCAAGTTTACCTGGTCCATTTCTGACACCTCCCTCCCCTTTCTAGATCTTTCTGTCTCTGTCTCTGGAGACAGCTTATCCACTGACGTCTACTATAAGCCTACTGACTCTCACAGCTATCTGGACTATTCCTCTTCTCACCCTATCTCTTGCAAAGACGCCATCCCCTTCTCGCAATTCCTCCGTCTCCGCCGCATCTGCTTTCAGGATGAGGCTTTTCATTCTAGGACGAGGGAGATGTCTTCCTTTTTTAAAGAAAGGGGCTTCCCTTCCTCCACTATCAACTCTGCTCTTAAACGCATCTCCCCCATTTCACGTACATCTGCTCTCACTCCATCCTCCCGCCACCCCACTAGGAATAGGGTTCCCCTGGTCCTCACCTACCACCCCACCAGCCTCCGGGTCCAACATATTATTCTCCATAACTTCTGCCACCTCCAACGGGATCCCACCACTAAGCACATCTTTCCCTCCCCCCCCCCCCCCACCCCTGCATTCTGCAGGGATCGCTCCCTACGCAAGTCCCTTGTCCATTCGTTCCCCCCCCATCCCTCCCCACTGATCTCCCTCCTGGCACTTATCCGTGTAAGCGGAACAAGTGCTACATATGCCCTTACACTTCCTCCCTTACCACCATTCAGGGCCCCAGACAGTCCTTCCAGGTGAGGTGACACTTCACCTGTGAGTCGACTGGGGTGATATACTGCGTCCGGTGCTCCTGATGTGGCCTTTTATATATTGGCGAGACCCGACGCAGACTGGGAGACCGCTTTGCTGAACATCTACGCTCTGTCCGCCAGAGAAAGCAGGATCTCCCAGTGGCCACACATTTTAATTCCACATCCCATTCTGACATGTCTATCCACGGCCTCCTCTACTGTAAAGATGAAGCCACACTCAGGTTGGAGGAACAACACCTTATATTCCGTCTGGGTAGCCTCCAACCTGATGGCATGAATATCGACTTCTCTAACTTCCACTAATGCCCCACCTCCCCCTCGTACCCCATCTGTTACTTATTTTTATACACACATTCTTTCTCTCACTCTCCTTTTTCTCCCTCTGTCCCTCTGACTATACCCCTTGACCATCCTCTGGGTCCCCCCCCCCCCCCCCCCCGTCGTCGTCTTCCCAGACCTCCTGTCCCATGATCCTCTCATATCCCTTTTGCCTATCACCTGTCCAGCTCTTGGCTCTATCCCTCCCCCTCCTGTCTTCTCCTATCATTTTGGATCTCCCCCTCCCCCTCCAACTTTCAAATCCCTTACTCACTCTTCCTTCAGTCCTGACGAAGGGTCTCGGCCTGAAACGTCGACTGCACCTCTTCCTAGAGATGCTGCCTGGCCTGCTGCGTTCACCAGCAACTTTTATGTGTGTTGCTTGAATTTCCAGCATCTGCAGAATTCCTGTTGTTCCTAACTCTGTCACTTTCAGAGGGCAGTGAGTAGAGTGATACTGACAATGTTTTTTTTAATATTGCAGTACATTTTGGAGCTGGCAGATGCATTGCAATATTGTCATTTAAAGAAGGTCATTCACAGAGACATCAAACCGGAGAATCTGCTCGTAGGCCTTCGAGGGGAACTGAAAATAGCCGATTTTGGTTGGTCTGTGCATGCTCCTTCATCAAGGTTTGTGGCATGTCTTGCTGAAGTTTTTTGTAAAGTATGATAAACCCAAAGTTATTTCCTTTTGTGGGTTTGCTGAGTTCCAGAATTGATACTGTATAAGCGCATTAATAAGGCTGGTGGGACCAGTAACTCTGCAGTCGGGTTAACATAGTAAGTTTAAGTCCTTTAAAATGGTTTCTGGCGAAGTGAAATTCCACTAGGTTTGGCGGCAGCACCACTCACTCCTTGTCTGAGGAGGTTGTCTTCTCCTGGTGGACACATCGGTGAGGAATTTTTCATTGTTGGAGCAAACCTAGGCTTCCAAATGCTAATTACTATTGTTGCTAAATAGCTCTCAATTTCTGCTTGGCTCAGCTGTCCTGTATACAGAAGTAAGTTTTACCATCAGCTTCATGCTATGGAGATAGAAATGGTTTATTTTTCATAGAAGATGTAAACCTAACAAGCCCTCACTGATTGTCAGCTACAATATTCTTAGCAGCTTCACTTTATCTTGACGTGCTCCAAACTGGCTTCCAGTATTTAACGGCTGGCCTATCTGCAAAATATAACTTGCCCACAACGTTGCCAGTATTGGGTTCCCTTGTGCAGTAGCCCATATCTCTGTTAGCCTGGTGCTTTCTGAGCTTCAGTAACCTTTATCCCAAAGATTAACCTGTTGTTCTCCTGATCAATTCCTTCCTGAATCTATCCTACCCACTCTGTTCTCTCTTACATTGCAAAATGTCTTAACACTTTGTTCAGTATGCCGTACCCATCTCAAATTTCCCTCAAACTCCTCACTAGCTTGCTTTAAAACCTTGTTCCTCCCACTACCTATTAAAAGTAAATAGTGACATGTGGACAGGAATTTTAAATATGCTTTTGTGATCTGCTATTGAGCCTGTAGTGAGAGGTGGTTTCTTAACAGGGTTGAACCTGGAGTGTGAAATGACTGTGGGCACATTGGCCGTTGGCTTTGTAGAGAGAAGATTTAAAGATTAGCGTTATTTTTCAGATGTACATGCAGTGAATTGTCTTTTTTTTTTGTCAAATCAGTGGGAATTGTGCAGGGGCCAACCTAGGATGCCACAATTTACTAACCCTAATCCGACCTGTACATCTTTGGAATGTGGGAGGAAGCCCACACGGTCACAGAGAGAACATACAAATTCCTTATAGACAGCTGTGGGAATCAAACCCCAACCTGGCACCATATAGCAATTGCACTAATGTATTTAAACTGCTGGGTTTGGTTTTAGCTTGGTGTAACATTATACTGCAAACTTAAATCCCTTCAGAAGAAAGACGTTTTGTGGGACTTTGGATTACCTACCTCCAGAGATGGTTGAAGGACGGATGCACGATGAGAGAGTGGACTTGTGGTCCCTGGGCATTCTGTGCTATGAGTTCCTTGTAGGTCACCCTCCATTTGAATCTGGATCTCACCAGGAGACATACAGGAAAATTTGTAAGGTGAGCAGTTAAACGTACAATTGTTGTGAAGTTGATCCTCTGCCTTGCAGGCTGCTTCCACATCCATTACACACAACGTAGAAGCAGAAGTGGGGCACTGGGCCCATCGAGTCTCCTCCACCATTCAATCAAGGTGATTTTTATTTGCAAACATGAGAACTTTTTTTCCCTTTTTTAAACCCCATTCTCCTGCCTTCTGCTTGTAATCTTTATTCCCCTTACCAGTCAAGAAACATAGAAAACCTACAGCACAATACAGGCCCTTCAGCCCACAAAGCTGTGCCGAACATGTCCCTGCCTTAGAACTACCTAGGTTTTATCCATAGCCCTCTATTTTTCTATCTTATACACCTCTATCAGGTCTTGTCCTCCATCGCTCCAAGGAGAAAAGGCCGAGTTCACTCAACCTATTCTCATAAGGCATGCTCCCCAATCCAGGTAACATCCTTGTAAATCTCCTCTGCATCCTTTCTATGGTTTCCACATCCTTCCTGTAGTGAGGCAACTAGAACTGAGCACAGTACTCCAAGTGGGGTCTGACCAGGGTCCTATATAGCTGCAACATTACCTCTCAGCTCTTAAACTCAATCCCACGGTTGATGAAGGCCAATACACTGTATGCTCTCTTAACCACACAGTCACCCTGCGCAGCAGCTTTGAGTGTCCTATGGACTCGAACCCCAAGATCCCTCTGATCCTCCACCCAGCCAAGAGTCTTACCATTAATACTATATTCTGCCATCATATTTGACCGAACAAAATGAACCATCTCGCGTTTATCTGAGTTGAACTCCATCTGCCACTTCTCAGCCCAGTTTTGCATCCTATCAATGTCCCGTTGTAACCTCTGACAGCCCTCCACACTATCCACAACACCCCCAACCTTTGTGTCATCAGCAAACTTACTAACCCATCCCTCCACTTCTTCATCCAGGTCATTTATAAAGATTACGTAGAGAAGGGGTCCCAGAACAGATCACTGAGTCACACCACTGGTCACTGGCCTCCATGCAGAATATGACCCGTCTACAACCACTCTTTGCCTTCTGTGGGCAAGCCAGTTCTGGATCCACAAAGCAATGTCCCCTTGGATCCCATGCCTCCTTACTTTCTCAATAAGCCTTGCATGGGGTACCTTATCAAATGCCTTGCTAAAATCCATATACACTACATCTACGGCTCAACCTTTATTAATGTGTTTAGTCACATCCTCAAAAAATTCAATCAGGCTCGTAAGGCACGACCTGCCTTTGACAAAGCTATGCTGACTATTCCAAGTCATATTATGCCTCTCCAAATGTTCATAAATCCTGCCTCTCAGGACCTTTTCCATCAACTTACCAACCACTCACTGGCCTGTATTTTCTGGGCTATCCCTACTCCTTTTCTTGAATAAGGGAACAACATCCACAACCCTCCAATCCTCCAGAACCTCTCCTGTCCTCATTGATGATGCAAAGATCATTGCCAGAGGCTCAGCAATCTCCTCCCTCGCCTCCCACAGTAGCCTGGGGTACATCTCGTCTGGTCCCGGTGACTTATCCAACTTGATGCTTTCCAAAAGCTCCAGCACATCCTCTTTCTTAATATCTACATGCTCAAGCTTTTCAGTCTGCTGCAAGTCATCCCTACAATCACCAAGATTCTTTTCTGCAGTGAAAACTGAAGCAAAGTATTCATTAAGTACCTCTGCTATCTCCTCCGGTTCCATGCACACTTTTCCACTGTCACACTTGATGGTTCTATTTTCTTATGTCTTATCCCCTTGCTCTTCACATACTTGTAGAATGCCTTGGGGTTTTTCTTAATCCTTCTCATGGCCCCTTCTGGCTCTCCTAATTTCATTCATAAGCTCCTTCCTGCTAGCCTTATAATCTTCTAGATTCTTATCATAGCTAGTTGTTTTTTTTTTGAACCTTTTATAACCTCTTCTTTTCTTCTTGACTAGATTTACAGCAGCCTTTGTACACCTCAGATCTTGTATCCTACCATCCTTTCCCTGTCTCATTGGCATGTACCTACTTAGAACCCCACGCAAATATCCTCTGAACATTTACCACATTTCTTCCGTACATTTCCCTAAGAACATCTATTTCCAATTTATGCTTCCAAGTTCCTCCCTGATAGCTTCATATTTCCCCTTACCCCAATTAAACATTTACCTAACTTGTCTGTTCCTATCCCTCGCCAATGCTATGGTAAAGGAGATAGAATTGTGATCTCCAAAATGCTGTCCCACTGAGAGACCTGACACCTGACCAGGTTCATTTCCCAATACCAGATCAAGTACAGCCTCTCCTCTTGTAGGCTTATCTACATATTGTATCAAGAAACCTTCCTGAACACATCTAACAAACTCTACCCCATCTAAACCCCTCACTCCAGGGAGATGCCAATCGATATTCGGGAAATTAAAATCTCCCACCACAACAACCTTGTTATCATTACTCCTTTCCAGAATATCTCTCTCGCTGTCTGCTCCTCGATGTCTATAAAAAAACACCCAGTCGAGTGTTATCGACCCCTGTCAATCTCTACTTTAATGCACCCTATGACTTGGACTCCACAGCCCTCCATGGCAGTGAATTGCATAGATCCACCATTCCAAGAGTTCGAAATACATTTGGAGCAGTGACAAACTAACCTGTTGACCCATTAGTATCGAGATTGTAGCTAACACTTAAGTTTGTTATTAATTAGACAAGGCTGGTATTTCAGTTTGCTTATTGCAACATGTATAGGTGCTCTGTAGATCAGGCAGCATCTGTTAATTATTCTGATGAAGGGTCATTGACCTGAAAAGTTAAGCTTTTCTTCTCAGATGCTGCCTGTTTGCTGAGTGTTTCTGACGTTTCAGTTTTTAATTACCTATGCACAACAACTGAAGATGTCTAATGCTTACATTTACAGGTTGATGTCCAGTTTCCCTCCAGCATGTCAGAAGGTGCAAAAAGTCTAATCAGTCAATTACTTCGCCACAATCCAGTACTGAGACTTCCCCTCAAGGAAGTGATAGAACATTCATGGGTGAAATCTAATGCCCGAAGGCTCCTTCCACCCAAGTGTGCAACCAGTGAGAATTAATGACTACTTCGTGGGTCCTGAGGATTGCTGACTTGTACTTAAGACGTGGAATTTGTAGTGTATAATATATAAAGTATATACTCAGTTGTTCAGTAGCTCTTCCTGCACCTGTCTTTCTGTATGCTTCTGTCATTGTTAAATTTTGTCCTCTGGTCTGTTCACATTTGTCAGCAAATATCTGGGCATGTGTTAGTAAATCATGTTTTCTGCTTGTTCTAACAATTACACCAGTGTAAATTAGAAGCAGTGTTTATAGCCACAAAGTTGTATATGCCTCTTGTTTCATAGTAATTCACAACTAGTCAAAGCAATTGTTACTGTCATGTAAAAGCAGATCCTATTTTTTTTTTAAAGTTTCACTTTGTTCATTTGCAAATAAACCAGATGAATCCTTAAACTTTCTGTTTTTGAAAACTTGTTTACAGAACCGAACATGGCTGTCTACATTTTCTGTAATGGTTTAGAAAAATGGATTTGGTTCCATCTGTCGTCTCATTCTCCCCCGAGGTCCCCCATTCGTGGTTGGATTTCTACACATTAACCTGCAGCTCCTTGTATGGTTTAATAAAATAGCATTTAACAGCATTTAATCACATCTCCCATGACATCCATTTTCACTCAGTTTGGGTTATATTGATATTGGTGTTCCATGCATCAGAGTATAACTGTCCATTAATCTTGTTTTGTTTGTAGCTAACTTATCAATTTAAATCTTCAATTACTGTGCATGGTAGCCTCAGCTGAAGCTCGATGCATTTAAGCATTTCAAAAACGTTCTTTCAAAAATTGATTAAAATTGTTGAGGTTTCTTCCTCATATTTGTGCAAATCTTCATTTAAGGAGCAGAATTTAACTAGTAAACTAGTAACATGAGGAGAGAATCACCTCGATCATAGACTCAATAAAATCTTAAATAGCACAAAATTTAAAAAATTGTTTGTTGCCAGCAACTTTTTGACAGTAATCCACCACCAGCCCAGCTGCCAGAATGATTGATTCTGTCATGAGTTGTTCCTTACCTAAAACAATTGACTCCTGCACAAACTACATTCCTGGGATCAGCACAGCTCAGCAGGTCTGGTCATTGAGCTCTTCACCTCTGCGTTACCCCTCAGTTGTAATCCTGACTGGGCAGCATTGCAGCCACAGCACCTAAAAGTGATACACCTGCAGAAATAACCCATTGGTCATGATGGTGGGGGAAATCATAGACAAGCCCATGTTTTAAGTAGTAAAGCTAGCCCATCAGCTTACTGGGCTCACACCAACCAAAATGTCCCTATTTACTGTAATCCCATTTTATTCTTTTTCCCCTACATTGTCTTCGACAACCTTCTTGTGAGTCTCTCAGACTAGACTTATTTACAAGTCTCAGACTATTTTAAATCCCTCGGTGTTGGCATTTGAGGATCTGCCCTACTGCAAGTGCAATTACGAAGACGGTACAGCAGCACCTCTGCTTCCTGGGAAGTTTGTGAAGACTTGGCATGCCATCTGAAACTTTGACAAACCTCTATAGATGTGTGGTGGAGAGCACCATAACCTTGAATGGAAAATCCTACAAATGGGTATGGCCCAGTTGATGAGAGGTAAAGTCCTCTGCGCCATTGAGCACATCTAGACAGAGTACTGTCACAGGAAAATCTGCATCCGTCAAGGATCCCCACCAGTCAGTTCATGCTCTTCTCTCACTGTTGCTGTCAGAAAGAAGGTACAGGAGTTCAGGAACAGTTATTACCCCTCAACCATCAGGCTCTTGCACCATTGGCAATAACTTCACTTGCCCCATCATTGACATTCCCATAATGTGGAAACCATAGAAAAGGTGCAGAGGAGATTTACAAGGATGTTGCCTGGATAGGTTGAGTGAACTCAGCCTTTTCTCCTTGGAGTGACGGAGGATGAGAGCTGACCTGATAGAGGTGTATAAGGTGATGAGAAGTATTGATCGTGTGGATAGTCAGAGGCTTTTTCCCAAGGCTGAAATGGTTGCCACCAGAGGACACAGGTTTAAGGTGCTGGGGAGTCAGTGCAGAGGAGATGTCAGGGGTAAGTTTCTTTATGCAGAGTGGTGAGCGCGTGGAATGGGCTGCCAGCAACAGTGGTGGAGGCGGATGCAATAGGGTCTTTTAAGAGACTCCTGGATGGGTACATGGAGCTTAGAAAAATAGAGGGCTATGGGTAAGCCTAGTAATTTCTAAAGTAAGTACATGTTTGACACAGCATTGTGGGCCAAAGGGCCTGTATTGTGCTGTAGGTTTTCCATGTTTTCTGTCTCTGCACTGAACTGTGAGCATGACTTGCAACTATCAAAGTGCGGACTCACTTTCTGTTCTGAGTGCCATTTGCTCACTTTTATTGTTGGCACGTTTTGTTTTCCTTTCTCTTTTCTCTGCATTGTGGCTGTTTGACAGTCTTTTATTCTAATGGGTTCGATTGTGTTTCTTTTGTTTTGTATTTGCCTGTAAAACGACGAATCTCAAGGTTGTAAATGTATACATGCTTTGATAATACATGAACTTTGACTTGACATTGGTTTTGTGGGAGAAGCCAGAAAGTGGTAGGAATGGCCCAGATATAGATGACCGGAGGCCTGACTAATCTAGTGCCACAGGGGTCAGTGCTAGGTCTATTGTTGTTTGTCATCGTTATCTGTGATCTGGATGATAACATGGTGAGCTGGATCAGCAAGTTTACTGATGACACCAAGATTAGGGTTGTAGTTGACAGCGAAGACAACTGTCAAAGTTTACAGCGGGATCTGGAACAGCTGAAAAAATGAAAGGTGGAATTGAATCCAGACAAGTGCGAGGTGTTGCACTTTGCGAGAACCAACCAGGGTAAGGGTGGGAACCAGAGTGACAGGGCTGAGGATGGGGTGGTTGGTTAATAGACAGAGAGGCAGTGTGGACTGAGACCACTATCAAAGGAGAGGCTGATGATAGGGCAAAATCAACAATTACAGCACGGAAACAGGCCATCTCAGCCCTTCTAGTCCATTCCGAACTTTTACTCTCACCTAGTCCCACCGACCTGCACTCAGTCCATAACCTTCCATTCCTTTCCTGTCCATATATCTATCCAACTTAACTTTAAACGACAACATCGAACCTGCCTCAACCACTTCTGCTGGAAGCTCATTCCACACAGCTACCACTCTCTGAGTAAAGAAGCTCCCCCTCATGTTACCCCTAAACTTTTGCCCTTTAACTCTCAACTCATGTCCTCTTGTTTGAATCTCCCCATTCTCAATGGGAAAAAGCCTATCCACGTCAACTCTATCAATCCCCCTCATAATTTTAAATACCTCTATCAAGTCCCCCCTCAACCTTCTCTCTCCAAAGAATAAAGACCTAACTTGTTCAACCTTTCTCTGTAATTTAGGAGATGAAACCCAGGCAACATTTTAGTAAATCTCCTCTGTACTCTCTCAATTTTATTGACATCTTTCCTATAATTCGGTGACCAGATCTGTACACAATACTCCAAATTTGGCCTTACCAATGCCTTATACAATTTCAACATTACATCCCAACTCCTATACTCAATGCTCTGATCTATAAAGGCCAGCATACCAAAAGCTTTCTTCACCACCCTACCCACATGAGATTCCACCTTCAGGGAACTACGCACCATTATTCCTAGATCCCTCTGTTCGACAGCATTCTTCAATGCCCTACCATTTACCATGCATGTCCTATTTTGATTAGTCCTACCAAAATGTAGCACCTCACATTTTTCAGCATTAAACTCCATCCGCCATCTTTCAGCCCACTCTTCTAACTGGCCTAAATCTCTCTGCAAGCTTTGAAAACCTACATCATTATCCACAACTCCACCTATCTTAGTATCATCTGCATACTTACTAATCCAATTTACCACCCCATCATCCAGATCATTAATATATATGACAAACAACACTGGACCCAGTACAGATCCCTGAGGCACACCACTATACACCATCCTCCAATCTGACACACAGTTATCCACCACTACTCTCTGGCGTCTCCCATCCAGCCACTGCTGAATCCATTTTACTACTTCAATATTAATACCTAACGATTGAACCTTCCTAACTAACCTTCCGTGTGGGACCTTGTCAAAGGCCTTACTGAAGTCCATATAGACAACATCCACCGCTTTACCCTCGTCAACTTTCCTAGTAACCTCTTCAAAAAATTCAACAAGATTTGTCAAACATGACCTTCCACACACCAACCCATGTTGACTGTTCCTAATCAGACCCTGTCTATCCAGATAATTATATATACCATCTCTA
Source organism: Mobula birostris (assembly GCF_030028105.1). Lineage (NCBI taxonomy): Eukaryota > Metazoa > Chordata > Chondrichthyes > Myliobatiformes > Myliobatidae > Mobula > Mobula birostris. Next base: position 53,510,957 of record NC_092394.1, read on the forward strand.
AGAATACTTTCCATCAATTTACCCACCACTGACGTCAAACCCACAGGCCGATAATTGCTAGGTTTACTCTTAGAACCCTTTTTAAATAATGGAATCACATGAGCAATATGCCAATCCTCCAGCACCATCCCCGTTTCTAATGACATTTCTGTCAGAGCCCCTGCTATTTCCACACTAACTTCCCTCAAGGTCCTAGGGAATATCTTGTCCAAACCTGGAGACTTATCCACTTTTATATTCCTTAAAAGCGCCAGTACTTCCTCTTCTTTAATCGTGATACTTTCCATAACTACCCTTCTTGTTTCCTTTACCTTACACAATTCACTATCCTTCTCCTTAGTGAATACAGAAGAAAAGAAATTGTTCAAAATCTCCCCCATCTCTTTTGGCTCTGCACATAGCCATCCACTCTGATTCTCTAATGGACCAATTTTATCCCTCACTATCCTTTTGCTATTAATATAACTGTAGAAACCCTTTGGATTTATTTTCACCTTACTTGCCAAAGCAACCTCGTATCTTCTTTTAGCTTTTCTAATTTCTTTCTTAAGATTATTTTTACATTCTTTATATTCCTCGAGCACCTCATTTACTCCATGCTGCCTATATTTATTGTAGATCCCTCTCTTTTTGCGAACCAAGTTTCCAATATCCCATGAAAACCATGGCTCTCTCAAACTTTTAACCTTTCCTTTCAACCTAACAGGAACATAAAGATTCTGTACCCTCAAAATTTCACCTTTAAATGACCTCCATTTCTCTATTACATCCTTCCCAATCCACTCCTTCTAAATCCTTTCGCATCTCCTCAAATTTAGTCTTTCTCCAATCAAAAATCTCAACACTGGGTCCAGTCCTATCCTTCTCCATAATTACACTGAAACTAATGGTATTGTGATCACTGGACCCGAGTGCTCCCCAACACATACCTCCATCACCTGCCCTGTCTCATTCCCTAACAGGAGATCCAACACTTCCCCTTCTCTAGTTGGTACCTCTATGTATTGCTCCAAAAAAACTACCTTGCACACATTTGACAAACTCCAAACCATTCAGCTCTTTTACAGAATGGGCTTCCCAGTCTACGTGTGGAAAATTAAAATCTCCCACAATCACAGCTTTGTGCTTACTACAAATATCTGCTATCTCCTTACAAATTTGCACCTCCAGTTCTCGGTCCCCATTGGGTGGTCTATAATACACCCCTATAAGCGTCACTACACCTTTCCTATTCCTCAATTCCACCCAAATAGCCTCCCTAGACGAGCCCTCTAATCTATCCTGCCAGAGCACCGCTGTTATATTTTCTCTGACAAGCAATGCAACACCTCCACCTCTTGCCCCTCCTATTCCATCACACCTGAAGCAACGAAATCCTGGAATATTTAGTTGTCAATCACACCCCTCCTGCAACCACGTTTCACTAATAGCTACAACATCATATTTCCAGGCATCAATCCATGATCTAAGCTCATCCATCTTTCTTACAATGCTCCTAGCATTAAAATAGATGGATTTAAGAAACTCTCCACCTCTTACTCTCTGTTTATCCCTAATAGAAACATAGAAAATAGGTGCAGGAGTAGGCCATTCGGCCCTTCGAGCCTGCACCACCATTTATTATGATCATGGCTGATCATCCAACTCAGAACACCGCCCCAGCCTTCCCTCCATACCCCCTGACCCCCGTAGCCACAAAGGCCATATCTAACTCCCTCTTAAATATAGCCAATGAACTGGCCTCAACTGTTTCCTGTGGCAGAGAATTCCACAGATTCACCACTCTCTGTGTGAAGAAGTTTTTCCTAATCTCGGTCCTAAAAGGCTTCCCCTCTATCCTCAAACTGTGACCCCTCGTTCTGGACTTCCCCAACATCGGGAACAATCTTCCTGCATCTAGCCTGTCCAATCCCTTTAGGATTTTATACGTTTCAATCAGATCCCCCCTCAATCTTCTAAATTCCAACGAGTACAAGCCCAGTTCATCCAGTCTTTCTTCATATGAAAGTCCTGCCATCCCAGGAATCAATCTGGTGAACCTTCTTTGTACTCCCTCTATGGCAAGGATGTCTTTCCTCAGATTAGGGGACCAAAACTGCACACAATACTCCAGGTGTGGTCTCACCAAGGCCTTGTACAACTGCAGTAGTACCTCCCTGCTCCTGTACTCAAATCCTCTCGCTATAAATGCCAGCATACCATTTGCCTTTTTCACCACCTGCTGTACCTGCATGCCCACTTTCAATGACTGGTGTATAGTGACACCCAGGTCTCGTTGCACCTCCCCTTTTCCTAATCGGCCACCATTCAGATAATAATCTGTTTTCCTATTTTTGCCACCAAAGTGGATAACTTCACATTTATCCACATTAAATTGCATCTGCCATGAATTTGCCTACTCACCCAACCTATCCAAGTCACCCTGCATCCTCTTAGCATCCTCCTCACAGCTAACACTGCCACCCAGCTTCGTGTCATCCGCAAACTTGGAGATGCTGCATTTAATTCCCTCATCCAAGTCATTAATATATATTGTAAACAACTGGGGTCCCAGCACTGAGCCTTGCGGTACCCCACTAGTCACCGCCTGCCATTCTGAAAAGGTCCCATTTATTCCCACTCTTTGCTTCCTGTCTGCTAACCAACTCTCCACCCACACCAATACCTTACCCCCAATACCGTGTGCTTTAAGTTTGCACACTAATCTCCTGTGTGAGACCTTGTCAAGAGCCTTCTGAAAATCCAAATATACCACATCCACTGGTTCTCCCCTATCCACTCTACTAGTTACATCCTCAAAAAATTCTATGAGATTCGTCAGACATGATTTTCCTTTCACAAATCCATGCTGACTTTGTCCGATCATTTCACCGCTTTCCAAATGTGCTGTTATCACATCCTTGATAACTGACTCCAGCAGTTTCCCCACCACCGACGTTAGGCTAACCGGTCTATAATTCCCCAGTTTCTCTCTCCCTCCTTTTTTAAAAAGTGGAGTTACATTAGCCACCCTCCAATCCTCAGGAACTAGTCCAGAATCTAACGAGTTTTGAAAAATTATCACTAATGCATCCACTATTTCTTGGGCTACTTCCTTAAGCACCCTGGGATGCAGACCATCTGGCCCTGGGGATTTATCTGCCTTCAATCCCTTCAATTTACCTAACACCACTTCCCTACTAACATGTATTTCGCTCAGTTCCTCCATCTCACTGGACCCACTGTCCCCTACTATTTCTGGAAGATTATTCATGTCCTCCTTAGTGAAGACAGAACCAAAGTAATTATTCAATTGGTCTGCCATGTCCTTGCTCCCCATAATCAATTCACCTGTTTCTGTCTGCAGGGGACCTACATTTGTCTTTACCAGTCTTTTCCTTTTTACATATCTATAAAAGCTTTTACAGTCCGTTTTTATGTTGCCTGCCAGTTTTCTCTCATAATCTTTTTTCCCCTTCCTAATTAAGCCCTTTGTCCTCCTCTGCTGAACTCTGAATTTCTCCCAGTCCTCAGGTGAGCCACTTTCTCTGGCTAATTTGTATGCTTCTTCTTTGGAATTGATACTATCCCTAATTTCTCTTGTCAGCCACGGGTGCACTACCTTCCTTGATTTATTCTTTTGCCAAACTGGGATGAACATTTGTTGTAGTTCATCCATGCAACCTTTAAATGCTTGCCATTGCATATCCACCGTCAATCCTTTAAGTGTCATTTGCCAGTCTATCTTAGCTAATTCACGTCTCATACCTTCAAAGTTACCCCTCTTTAAGTTCAGAACCTTTGTTTCTGAATTAACTATGTCACTCTCCATCTTAATGAAGAATTCCACCATATTATGGTCACTCTTACCCAAGGGGCCTCTCATGACAAGATTGCTAATTAACCCTTCCTCATTGCTCAAAACCCAGTCCAGAATAGCCTGCTCTCTAGTCGGTTCCTCGACATGTTGGTTCAAAAAACCATCCCGCATACATTTCAAGAAATCCTCTTCCTCAGCACCTTTACCAATTTGGTTCACCCAATCTACATGTAGATTGAAGTCATCCATTATAACTGCTGTTCTTTTATTGCACACATTTCTAATTTCCTGTTTAATACCATCTCCGACCTCACTACTACTGTTAGGTGGCCTGTACACAACTCCCACCAGCATCTTCTGCCCCTTAGTGTTACGCAGCTTTACCCATATCGATTCCACATCTTCCCGGCTTATGTCCTTCCTTTCTATTGCGTTAATCTCTTCTTTAACCAGCAACGCCACCCCACCTCCCCTTCCTTCATGTCTATCCCTCCTGAATATTGAATATCCCTGAACATTGAGCTCCCATCCCTGGTCACCCTGGAGCCATGTCTCTGTGATCCCAACTATATCATAATCATTAATAACAATCTGCACTTTCAATTCATCCACCTTATTACGAATGCTCCTTGCATTGACACACAAAGCCTTCAGGCACTCTTTTACAACTCTCTTAGCCCTTATACAATTATGCTGAAAAGTGGCCCTTTTTAATGCTTGTCCTGGATTTGTCGGCCTGCCACTTTTACTTTTCTCTATAGTACTTTTTGTTTCTACCCTCACTTTACACCCCTCTGCCTCTCTGCACTGGTTCCCATCCCCCTGTAGTGAACTAACCTCCTCACGCCTAGCCTCTTTAATTTGATTCCCACCCCCCAACCATTCTAGTTTAAAGTCACCTCAGTGGCCCTCGCTAATCTCCCTGCCAGGATATTGGTCCCCCTAGGATTCAAGTGCAACCCGTCCTTTTTGTACAGGTCACGCCTGCGCCAAAAGAGGTCCCAGTGATCCAAAAACTTGAATCCCTGCCCCCTGCTCCAATCCCTCAGCCACGCATTTATCCTCCACCTCATCGCATTCCTACTCTCACTGTCGCGTGGCACAGGCAGTAATCCTGAGATTACTACCTTTGCGGTCCTTTTTCTCAACTCCCTTCCTAGCTCCCTATATTCTCCTTTCAGGACCTCATCCCTTTTCCTACCTATGTCATTGGTACCTATATGTACCACGACCTCTGGCTCCTCACCCTCCCACTTCAGGATATCTTGGACACGATCAGAAACATCCCGGACCCTGGCACCAGGGAGGCAAACTACCATTCGGGTCTCCGGACTGCGTCCACAGAATCGCCTATCTGACCCCCTTACTATTGAGTCCCCTATCACTGCTGCCATCCTCTTCCTTGCCCTACCCTTCTGAGCCATAGGGCCAGACTCTGTGCCGGAGGCACGACCACTGTCGCTTCCCCCGGGTAAGCTGTCCCCCACCAACAGTACTCAAACAGGAGTACCTGTTGTTAAGAGAAAAAAAAATAACGAAAATTTCAAAAATGTCTTTCTCGGCACTCCCACTCAGACTCTCAGACTCCTTCTTCGAATCAAACCCGAAGCAGGATGTCTGCCCTTTTAAATCTGCCGCGCTGCACTGCCTGACGTCACACGCCTGCGCAGTCCCGCCTCTCAGAACGCCGTTGGAGAAAAAAAATAACGAAAAATAATGGAGCAAACAACTTTGTTATGTTTTTCTTCCTTGTCCCCTACATCTTTGGTCTGAGTGCTCCTGATCTCTGTCCCCTGCCTATCCTCCCTCTCACACTGTCTACTAGCTTTCTCTATTTGTGAACTAACCTCCTCTCTCCTAGTCTCTTTGATTCCCACCCCCCCCCCCAAAATCATTCTAGTTTAAAGTCACCTCAGTAGCCCTCACAAATCTCCCTGCCAGGATACTGGTCCCCCTAGGATTCCAATAGCAACCCATCCTTTTTGTACAGGTCATACCTGCCCCAAAAGAGGTCCCAATGATCCAAAAACTTGAATCTCTGCCCCCTGCTCTCTGCTCCAATCCCTCAGCCATGCATTTATCCTCCACCTCATTCCATTCCTACTCTCACTGTCGTGTGGCACAGGCAGTAATCCCGAGATTACTACCTTTGCGGTCCTTTTTCTCAACTCCCTATATTCTCCTTTCAGGACCTCTTCCCATTTCTTACCTATGTCATTGGTACCTATACGTACCACGACCTCTGGCTCCTCTCCCTCCCACTTCAGGATATCTTGGACACGATCAAAAACATCCTGGACCCTGGCACCAGGGAGGCAAACTACCAACCGGGTCTCCGGACTGCATTCACAGAATCGTCTATCTGACCCCCTAACTATCGAGTCCCCTACTACTACTGCCTTCCTCTTCCTTTCCCTACCCTTCTGAGCTACAGGGCCGGATTCTGTGCAAGAGGCATGGCTGCTGTTGCCTCCCCCAGGTAAGCTGACCCCCCCCCCCGCAACAGTACTCAAACAGGAGTACTTATTGTCAAGGGGCAAAGCCACTGGGGTACTCTCCATTACCTGACTCTTCCCCTTCCCCCTCCTAACCGTGACTCACTTGTCTGCCTCCCGTGGCCCCGGTGTGACCACCTGCCTGCAACTCCTATCAACTCCTCAATCTCCCTGACCAGATGAAGGTCATCGAGCTGCAGCTCCAGTTCCCTAACACGGTCCCTTAGGAGCTGCATCTCAACGCACCTGGTGCAGATATGGACGTCCGGGAGGCTGGAAGACTCCACAACCTCCCACATCCGGCACCGAGAACAAGAAGCTGCTGCCATGAAACTGGGAAACTGCTGGAGTCAGTTATCAAAGATGTGATAACAGCACATTTGGAAAGCGGTGAAATGATCGGACAAAGTCAGCATGGATTTGTGAAAGGAAAATCATGTCTGACGAATCTCATAGAATTTTTTGAGGATGTAACTAGTAGAGTGGATAGGGGAGAACCAGTGGATGTGGTATATTTGGATTTTCAAAAGGCTTTTGACAAGGTCCCACACAGGAGATTAGTGTGCAAACTTAAAGCTCACGGTATTGGGGGTAAGGTAAGGTATTGATGTGGATGGAGAATTGGTTAGCAGACAGGAAGCAGAGTGGGAATAAACGGGACCTTTTCAGAATGGCAGGCGGTGACTAGTGGGGTACCGCAAGGCTCAGTGTTGGGACCCCAGTTGTTTACAATATATATTAATGACTTGGATGAGGGAATTAAATGCAGCATCTCCAAGTTTGCGGATGACACGAAGCTGGGTGGCAGTGTTAGCTGTGAGGAGGATGCTAAGAGGATGCAGAGTGACTTGGATAGGTTGGGTGAGTGGGCAAATTCATGGCAGATGCAATTTAATGTGGATAAATGTGAAGTTATCCACTTTGGTGGCAAAAATAGGAAAACAGATTATTATCTGAATGGTGGCCGATTAGGAAAAGGGGAGGTGCAACGAGACCTGGGTGTCATTATACACCAGTCATTGAAAGTGGGCATGCAGGTACAGCAGGCAGTGAAAAAGGCAAATGGTATGCTGGCATTTATAGCGAGAGGATTCGAGTACAGGAGCAGGGAGGTACTACTGCAGTTGTACAAGGCCTTGGTGAGACCACACCTCGAGTATTGTGTGCAGTTTTGGTCCCCTAATCTGAGGAAAGACATTCTTGCCATAGAAGGAGTACAAAGAAGGTTCACCAGATTGATTCCTGGGATGGCAGGACTTTCATATGAAGAAAGACTGGATGAACTGGGCTTGTACTCGTTGGAATTTAGAAGATTGAGGGGGGATCTGATTGAAATGTATAAAATCCTAAAGGGATTGGACAGGCTAGATGCAGGAAGATTGTTCCTGATGTTGGGGAAGTCCAGAACAAGGGGTCACAGTTTGAGGATAAAGGGGAAGCCTTTTAGGACCGAGATTAGGAAAAACTTCTTCATACAGAGAGTGGTGAATCTGTGGAATTCTTTGCCACAGGAAACAGTTGAGGCCAGTTGATTGGCTATATTTAAGAGGGAGTTAGATATGGCCCTTGTGGCTACAGGGATCAGGGGGTATGGAGGGAAGGCTGGGGCGGGGTTCTGAGTTGGATGATCAGCCATGATCATAATAAATGGCGGTGCAGGCTCGAAGGGCCGAATGGCCTACTCCTGCACCTATTTTCTATGTTTCTATGTTTCTATAATGGACGCTGCCTTTCTGAGACACCACTCCTTGAAGATGTCCTGGGAACTTTGTAGGCTAGTACCAAAGATGGAGCTGACTAGATTTACAACCTTCTGCAGCTTCTTTCGGTTCTGTGCAGTAGCCCCTCCATACCAGACAGTGATGCAGCCTGTCAGAATGTTCTCCACGTTACAACTATAGAAGTTTTTGAGTGTATTTGTTGACATGTCAAATCTCTTCAAACTCCTAATTAATATTGATGTTGAGTGCCAGGTTGTTGCTGTGGCACCACTCCACTAGTTGGTATATACAGTGGCATGCAAACATTTGGGCACCCCGGTCAAAATTTCTGTTACTGTGAAGAGTTAAGTGAGTAGAAGATTAACTTTGACTTTTGGAGATCAGTTCAAGATGAAACATTCTTTTCAACATGTTAAACAAGATTAGTGTATTATTTTTGTTTTGTACAATTTTAGAATGAAGAAAAGGAAAGGAGCACCATGCAAAAGTTTGGGCACCCCATGAGATTTGAGCTCTTAGATAATTTTTACCGAGGTCTCAGACCTTAAATAGCTTGTAAGGGCAATGGCTTGTTCACAATTATTGTTAGGAAGGGCCAGGTGATGCAAATTTCAAAGCTTTATAAATACCCTGACCCCTCAAACCTTGTTCCAACAATCACCAGCCACGGGCTCCCTTAAGCAGCTGCCTAGCACTCTGAAAATTAAAATAAATGATACCCACAAAGCAGGAGAAGGCTATAAGAAGATAGCAAAGCGTTTTCAGGTAGCCATTTCCTCAGTTCGTAATGTAATTAAGAATGGCAGTTAACAGGAACGGTGGAGGTCAAGTTGAGGTCTGGAAGACCAAGAAAACTTTGAGAGAACTGCTTGTAGGATTGTGAGAAAGGCAAATCAAAACCCCCATTTGATTGCAAAAGACCTTCAGGAAGATTTAGCAGACTCTGGAGTGGTGGTGCACTGCTCTACTGTGCAGCGACACCTGCACAAATATGACCTCATGGAAGAGTCATCAGAAGAAAACCTTTCCTGCGTCCTCACCACAAAATTCAGCGTCAGAAGTTTGCAAAGGAACATCTAAGCAAGCCTGATGCATTTTGGAAACAAATCCTGTGGACTGATGAAGTTAAAATAGAACTTTTTGGCCGCAATAAGCAAAGGTATGTTTGGAGAAAAAAGGGTGCAGAATTTCATGAAAAGAACACCTCTCCAACTGTTAAGCACGGGGGTGGATCGATCATGCTTTGGGCTTGTGTTGCAGCCACTGGCATGGAGAACATTTCACTGGTAGAGGGAAGAATGAATTCAATTAAATACCAGCAAATTCTGGAAGCAAACATCACACCATCTGTAAAAAAGCCGAAGATGAAAAGAGGATGGCTTCTACAACAGCATAATGATCCTAAACACACCTCAAAATCCACAATGGACTATCTCAAGAGGCGCAAGCTGAAGGCTTTGCCATGGCCTTCACAGTCCCTCGACCTAAACATCATCAAGAATCTGCAGCTAGACCTCGAGAGAGCAGTGCATGCAAGACGGCCTAAGAATCTCACAGAACTAGAAGCCTTTTACAAGGAAGAATGGGCGAAAATCACCCAAACAAGAATTGAAAGACTCTTAGCTGGCTATAAAAAGCGTTTACAAGCTGTGATACTTGCCAAAGGGGGTGTTACTAAGTACTGACCATGCAGGGTGCCCAAACTTTTGCTTCAGGCCCTTTTCCTTATTTGTTATTTTGAAACTGTAAAAGATTGAAATAAAAAAGTAATCTTGCTTAAAATATTAAAGAAATGTGTCATCTTTAACTTTATGCCTTTTGGAAATCTGATCATCTTTTACTGTCCTAGCTATTCACAGTAACAGAAAATTTAACCGGGGCACCCAAACTTTTACATGCCATTGTATCACTCCTCTACACCCTCTCATCATCACCTGACATTCTACCAATAATGGTTGTATCGTCAGCAAATTTATAGGTGGTATTTGAGCTATGCTTAGCCACATAATCATGTGTATATAGAGAGTAGAGCAGTGTGCTAAGCACACACCCGAGATACACCAGTGTTGATCGTCAATGAGGAGGATATGTTATGTTATCACCAATCCACACAGATTGTGGTTAGGAAGTCAAGGATCCAATCGCAGAAGGAGGCACAGATGCCCAGGTTCTGCAACTTCTCAGTCAGGATTGTGGGAATGATGGTATTAAATGCTGAGCTATAGTCAATGAACAGCATCCTGACGTAGGTGTTTGTGTTGTCTAGATGGTCTAAAGCCATAAGGAAAGCCATTGAGATTGCGTCTGCCATTGACCTACTATGGCAATAGGCAAATTGCAATGGGTCCAGGTCCTTGCTGAGGCAGGAGTTCAATCTAGTCATGACCAACCTCTCAAAGCATTTCATCACTCTAGATGTGAGTGCTACAGGGTGATAGTCATTAAGACAGCCCACATTATTCCGCTGGTATAATTGTTGCCTTTTTGAAGCAAGTGGGAACTTCCGCCCGTAATAGTGAGAGGTTGAAAATGTCCTTGAATACTCCCGCTAGTTGGTTGGCACAGGTTTTCAGAGCCTTACCAGGTACTCCATCAGGACCTCCTGCCTTGCAAGGGTTCACTCTCTTTAAAGCCAGTCTAACATCAGCCTCTGAGACGGAGATCACAGGGTCATCAGGTGCAGCAGGGATCTTCACAGCTGTAGTTGTGTTCTCCCTTTCAAAGCGGGCATAGAAGATGTTGATTTCATCTGGTAGTGACGCATCGCTGCCAGTCATGCTTTTGGGTTTCGCTTTGTAGGAAGTAATGTTTATTTCTGAAAACCTAAATTGGTGACTCCAATGCTCCAGGGTATTTGACATGGTGACCAACGCAGTTGCTTTGAAACTGCTGGAGTCTCGGGAGCGAAATGCCATTGCTTGGTTTGTACAAGCCGAGGCCCAGTTTGTGCTGCAAGGTATCCCAGCAGACGATATCAGATATTACAACATGGTAGCATCACTCAGTAGTTCCACAGCAGCTGGAATAGTGAGTTTACCTGAGCACGATAAATATCGATTGCTGAAAATGCTTTTGGAGTCTGAGTACACCAAACAGTTGCTGGCCTTGCCCAGCCTGGGAGAAAGCCAGGCCTTCGGAGCAAATGGACCACAAGCTGTCTCTCCTGAAAAATCACCATCCTTCTTTTATTAAAGAACTATTTATGCAGCGAATCAAGTTCACATAGCATTCGCTGGTGCAGTGGCGAGGGACTGTAGGGACCAGAAAATCTGCAGGTGCTGGAAATCAAGGCCACACACACAAAATGCTGGAGGATCTCAGCAGGCTAGGCAGCATCAAAAGAAAAGAATAAACAGTTGATGTTTCAGACCAAAACCCTTCATCTGGTATGAAGGACTTTCAGGAGTTTGCTAAAATGGCCGATAGTCTACACTCAGCCAGGCAGAGGTGAATAATTCCTCCTCCTTGCCTTGCTTCAATAAACCTGGTCAGCAGGGCCTCCAACACACTACACTCACGCCCGAGGCTGCGAAACAAGACAACGCTGGGTCTGTGCTTCGACCATGCTTGCTTTGGTATGGACGCGTGCAAGTCCTGACCACCTTGCAGTATCAGGACATCAGAGGTCTGTGAACACCATGGCCTCCAGCTGCCAGGGTCGTCTACTACTCTTTACGGACACCCTTTCAGGGAACGGGTGCTCAGGTAAGTTGGCTGCCCACTTTGCCTATTGATCAGAAGGCAAAGAGGCCGCCAACGACAGCAGGATCTAGACTTATGGACTCGACGGGTGACGCTCTGCTTCAGTGAACGATATTACACAAGGGACTTCATCCTGGACAAATTGGCTAGACCTCTACTTGCTGCAGATTTCCTCTGTGACTGTTGGTCGATCTTAAGAACTGACGATTTGTGGGAGCCAAGGATTACGCTGCTGCCCCGGTAAGTTCCCCATGATGAATGTCAAGTGCACGCACCACTGCATGGGAGTCCACTCGACTGCTGGGCGAATTCCCAAACTCTACCACTGTCACAAAACCTGGGGTCCAGCACCACATTGCTACAACTGTCCCGCCAGTCTATGCCCGTGCGCATAGACTGGACTCAGAAAAGCTGGCAACCGCAAAGGCTGAGTTTTCAAACATGGAAAGGCTTGGTCGAATAGCCCCTGGGCTTCACTCCTCCATTTGGTTCCCAAGTCTGACTGTGGTTGCTGTCCATGTGGTAATCACCAATGCCCTGACGAGGTTATCACTCCCAGTTGTTACCCGGTCCCACATAACCAAGAATTTTCAGCATATTTAACCGGAAAGTTAATTTTTTCTGAAGTTGACTTAGTTCGGGGCTACCATCAGGTGTCTGTGTGGTCAGGGGTCATTCCTATAACAGCTGTGATAACCACCACCAGGCACATCTTTCCCTCCACCCTCCTTTCCACTTTCTGCAGGGATCGCTCCCCAAGTCTATTTGTCCCTCCCTACTGATCTCCCTCCTGACACTTATCCGTGCAAGCAGAACAAGTGTTACACCTGCCCCTACACCACCTCCCTCACTACCATTCAGGGCCCCAAACAGCCCTGCCAGGTGAGGCGACACTTCGCCAGTGAGTCTGTTGAGGTCATCTACGACCCGGTGCGGCCTCCTGTGTATCAGTGAGAGCCGACACAGGTTAGGAAACTGCTTTGCCGAGCACTCGCATTCTGTCCGCCGGAAAAAGCGTGATCTCCCAGTGGCCACCCATTTTAATGACACTTCCCATTCCGACATGTCCCATTCCACTGTCGCAATGAGGCCACACACAGGTTGGAGGAGCAACACCTTATATTCCCTCTGGGTAGCCTCCAATCTGATGGCATAAACATTGACTTCTCGAACTTCTGGTAATGCCCCCCCCCCCATTCCCATTTCCCTCCCTCACCTGATCTCCTGACCTGCCCATCACCTCCCTCCGATGTTCCTCCCTCTTTTCTCCCTTCCATGGTCTTCAGTCCTCTCCTATCAGATTCCCCTTCTCCAGCCCTGTATCTCTTTCTCCAATCAACCCCTGCCCCTCCTGGTTTCACCTATCACTGCGTCTCTTCCTCCCCTGCCCCACTTCTAACACTGACTCATCTTGTTTTCTCCAGTCCTGATGAAGGATTGGCCCGAAATGTTGACTACTCCTTTCCACAGATGCTGCCTGGCTTGCTGGGTCCCTCCAGCATTGTGTGTGGTGCTTTAATTCCCAGCACCTGCAGATTTTCTTTTGCGAAGTCAGCATGGTTTCCTGAAGGGTAAATCTTACCTGACCTGTTGGAATTCTTGAAGTAGTAACAAGCAGAATAGAGGAAGGAGAATCACCGGATGTTGTGTACTTGGATTTTCAGGTCTTTGACAAGATGCTACACATGGCTGCTTAACAAGTTAAAACCCCATGGTATTGCAGGAAAGAGTCTAGCATGGATACAGCATTGGCTGACTGGCAGGAGGCAAAGTGTGAGAATAAAGAGCCTTTTCTGGTTTGCTGCAGGTGTCTAGTGGTGTTCCACAGGACTCAATGTTGGGGCTGTTTCCTTTTACATTTTGTGTCAACGATTTGGCTTTTCTGGTCAAGTCTGCAGATGATACGAAGGTAGGGGAGGGGCAGGTAGTGTTGAGGAAGCAGAGGCGACAGAAGGATTGAGACAGATTGAGAATGGGCAAAGTGGCAGATGGAATACAGTGTCAGGGAGTGTATGGTCATGCACTTTAGTAGGAGCTAAGCGTAGGCTATCTTTTAAACTGGAAGCAAACTCAAAAAAATCAGAGGTGCAAAGGGGCTTGGGAGTCCTTGCGCAGAATTCCCTGAAGGTCAAGTTGAAGTTTTAGAGTTGGTGATGAGGAAATCAAATGCAATGCCAGCATTCATTTTGAGGGGATTAGAATATAAATGCAAGGATGTAATGTTAGGACTTCATAAGGTGCTGGTGACACCTCAGTTGGAGTATTGTGAGCAGTTTGGCTTCTATTTAAGAAGCTTGTGTTGCCTTTGGGGGGGTTCGGAGAAGGTTCACAAGAGTATTTCCGGGAATGAAAGGCTTATCATGAGGACCTTTTGATGGCTCTGGAGTTTAGAAGAATGAGGGGAGATCTCATTGAAACGTATCAATGTTGAAAGGCCTGGAATGGATTTGGTAAGGATGCTTCCAATGATGGATGAGTCTAAGGCCAGAGGGCACAGCCTCAGAATAGAGGGAAGTCCACTTAGAATGGAAATGGGGAGGGATTTCTTTTGCCAAAGGGCCGTGAATCTGTGGAATTAATTGCCACAGGCATCTGTGGAGGCCAAGTCATTGAGTGTATTTAAAGCAGATGTTGATATTCTTGATAAGTCAGGGCAACTTCTTCATTCATGGTGCAAGAGTGGAACGAGCCTGATAGTGAAATTTATAGATCTGGTTCAATTGCAACACTTAAGAGAAGTTTGGATAAGTAGGTGGCTAGCAGAGGTATGGAGGGTTACTATCCAGATGCCAAACAACAGCACCGATCCCTGCCACTTGTCACAGCCAGCATCTACCAACAATCTGTGGCTTGTCTTGTGAAGCAAATTTTGAAACCCATTTACTACTTCATCATGAATGCCAAGCCACTTAACCTTCTTAAAAGTCCATGTAGACATCAAAGATTCAAAGTACATTCGTTATTAAAGAATGCATAAATTATACAACCTGGAGATTGTGGCTCCCTGTAAACAAACCAAACCAAGAAACCTGAAAGAACCCAATTAAAGAAAAAAAACAATACCCAGCAAGAGAATGAAAATAAAACACAAATCACGCAAGCAATTGAAGCGAACAACAATCATCCAAATCAGAGTCCTTGGATGTGAACCCCACAGCAGCCAGGGGCAGTCTTCATTGCCTCAACACCATGGAAAGAGGAGTGACCATCACAGAGAGGGAGCAAAATCTGCTCTTGTCTAGAATCCCGAAACCCTGTCTTTTCAGTCTATCTGGGCCGGCGTTTAAATTGACCCAACAATGGAACAGCAAAAGGCTCCAGCGCCCTGGAGAGAGGAGTTAATATCGCAGAGAGTGAGCTCTCGCCTCTGAACAGTGGATCATTCCTCAGCACTAGGACCTGGGCACTGCTGCAGTGACCACACTGCCTAGCAACTGGCTCCAGGCTCAGATTTCGCCACCCTGCCCACAGCCACTCTCAAGCTCAGAGCTCAGAGTAATCCAACCTTGCACCAGGTCAGTTGTACGGGTAGCAAATCTGTGGCCCAACTTCTCCACTCCGAACGGCTCACACATTCTTGGCTCGTCCCCTCACTGTGGCGACAACTTACCTCAGAAAAGGCGTTTTAGTCGGATTTCTTAACTTTTCAACTAACAGTGAGCCGTTGCACACATTTGGTAGCGCATTCTTAACCAGAAGTCACACTCAAAAAGTTGGTGGTGTGGTGGACACTGAAGGCTATCATGGTTTGCAGTGGGATCTGGACATGGCAGATGGAATTTAATGCAGTGTGAGGTTTGCACTTTGGCAGGAGCAACTAGGCTAGATCTTAGACAGTGAACTGAGTGTTGTAGGACAAAGGGATCTGGAATACGAGTCCATAATTAATTGTAAGCCTTTGGCACATTTGCCTTCATAAATCTAAAGTATTGAGTACAGGAATTGGGAGGCTATGTTGAAGTTATATAAGACACTGTCAAGGCCTAATTTGGAGTATTGTGTGCAGTTTTGGTCCCCTACTTACAGGAATGATGCAAAAAAGGTTGAAAGAGTGCAGAGAAAATTTACAAGGGTGTTGCTGGGTCTGGAGGACCTGCCTGAGTTAAATGAAAAGATTGAATAGGTTAGCACTTTATTCCTTGGAACGTAGAAGATTGAGAGGAGCCTTGATAGAGGTATACAAAATTATGACGGGTACAAAAAGGGTAAATACAAGCAGGCTTTTTCCACTGAGGTGGGGTGAGACTACAACTACAGCTCACGGGTTAAGAGTGAAAGGTGAGAAGTTTAGGGGAACATGAGGGGAAACTTCTTCACTCAGGGGGTTGTGAGAGTGTGGAATGGGCTGCCAGTGCAAAATGGTGCCTGTGAGCTCCATTTCAACATTTCAGTTTGGATAGGTACATGGACATTAGGGATAGGTACATGAAGTTTGGTAGGGAGATGGAGGGCTATTGTCCTGGTGCTGATTGTTGGGAGAAGGCACTTTAAACGGTTTTGGCACAGACTAGATGGGCCAAAGGACCTGTTTCTGTGCTGTACTTTTCTATGACCATTACTCTGTCTTTCCCTCAACGTTTCTGGTAACCTCCTCGAAAAGATTGATTAGACACAGCCTAATCCATGTTGACTATCACCATCAGGCCTTATCTATCCAAATGCTTATATATCCATCCCTTAAAATGTTTTCAATTATTTATCAACTATTGACATCAGTCTTACCAGCAAATAATTTTCTATCTTATTCTTAGAGCTTTTCTTAAACAACGTCAGCTATCCACCGGTCCTCCTACACCTCACCTATAGCCAAGGACGTTTTAAATATTTTTGCCGGGGCCCCTGCAATTTCTGCACTGGCTTCCCACAAGAAACCTCGTCATGGCGTGGGGAATTATTTACCCAAACTTGCCTGAACACAGCAGCAACTCCCCTGCTGTAATATGTATATGGCCCATAACCTCCCTGCTGTAATATGTATATGGCCCATAACCTCCCTGCTGTTTTGCTCAGTTCTGTAGACTCTGTATCCGTCTGCCAAGGAAATACAGATGCCAAAAAATCCACCTAAGATCTCCACATCTCTTTTGGTTCCAAG
This sequence comes from Mobula birostris, assembly GCF_030028105.1. Classification (NCBI taxonomy): domain Eukaryota; kingdom Metazoa; phylum Chordata; class Chondrichthyes; order Myliobatiformes; family Myliobatidae; genus Mobula; species Mobula birostris. The sequence continues at coordinate 53,527,769 of NC_092394.1, forward strand.
CATGATCTTCAACCTATCCTTATAAGAGAAGATTTCTATTCCAGGCAGCACCCTGGGTAAGTCATCCTCTGCAGCTTCTGTAAAGCTTTCATATCCTTTTTATAATGAAGTGACCAGAAATGAACACAATATTCCAAGCGTGGCCTAACCAGAGTTTGATAGAGTTCATAGCTCCCAAACCCAATCCCTGGACAAATATACCTTAGCATCCTATCAATTTACGCTGAACACGGACCTCAACATTCCTCTGTTACTCCACACAGTTATGAATCCTGTCATTAACCCTCTATTCTGCCTTCAAATTTGACCTTCCAAAGTGAATCACTTCACAATTCTGCAGATTAAACTCCATCTGTCATTTCTCAGTTTACCTCTACATCCTGTCGAGGTCTGACAACCATCAACACTAGCCACACCACCTACTAACTTATCTTTCCACTTTCTCATCCAGTCTTTTATAGAAATAAGAGTAGGGGTCCTAGAAGAGATCCCTGTTGAACAAACAACACACAAAGTTGCTGGTGAATGCAGCAGGTCAGGCAGCATCTCTAGGAAGAGGTACAGTCGACGTTTTGGGCCAAGACCCTTCGTCAGCCTGAAACATCGACTGTACCTCTTCCTAGAGATGCTGCCTGGCCTGCTGCGTTCACCAGCAACTTTGTGTGTTGCTTGAATTTCCAGCATCTGCAGAATTCCTCGTGTCCCTGTTGAACAACACTGGTTACTGACCTTCAGGCAGAATATTCACTGCTTTCTTTGGCCAAACCAAGTTTGAAACCACAGCCAGTTTTCCCCAGGTCCCATGGCCTTCTGATTTTTTAGATGAGCCTACCATGGAGAACCTTGTCCAATCGCTAACTAAAATCCATATCACCTTATCCTCTGCTCTGCCTTCATCAAATTTGTTTTGTCACTTCCTCAAAGAATTCAATCAGGCTCTAGGGGCCTCACAAAGCCATGCTGAATATTCCTAATCAGACCGCCTCAGGCTTGTCATCTGTGGCTATGATGACTTTGCCCAAAAGGGCGCCAGTAATCCCCTGCCTTGCCACCCTTAGCAGCCTTGAATGCATTTCATCTTGTCCTGCGGATTTATCCACCTTTAAATCTGTTAAAACATACAATAACTCATTAATAAGATACTGAAATAATTTCTCATTTATCTTCCATTTACTGGGCTGTGCACAAAGTTATTCTTAATTTTCATTAATTAAGACTCATTCAGTTCTCATCCACAACCTCGAGTCCAACCCAGACTGCCATTTTGGTCAGTAATTTTCCCTGGTTACCTTGTCTCCAGGAATGTGTCAATAGAGAGAAATAGCAAGAAACAGGCTCTTCAAGTCTGTGCCAAGCACCATTTACTGTAATCCTTTTTTTTTAATTCTCCACTGCACTCCAGATTTTACCCCTCACACTCACACTAGGGGCAATTTACCAACCAGAATTGCTTTGGGATGTGGGATGAAACTAGAGCAGCCAAGGGAAACCTGTGCAGTTATAAGGAGTGTGTACAAACTCCACATGGACACCAGATTGAACATGGTCTCTCGAGACATGAGGCAACCTCCAGCCACTGGGTCACTGTGCTGCCCAACATGCTTTGGAATTTTCCTTAATCTTCTCTGCCATTGTAATTTCATAGTCTTCATTAACGAATTTTAAATAGCCCCTACATATTCTATGGCCCTCAAGGATCTGATGTTTACAAATTGTGCCTATTTTATTCTTGATTTCCCTTGACCCCTAGCGTTTCTTGAGCTGCCATCCTTTCCCTTCACCTTTACAGGAACACACGGGCTTCAAATTCACTAATTTCAAGATGCACACTGGTTGGATCTACACCCACCTCTAATTAACTGTTCTAAGTCTATTTCTTCCAGGTCCTGCAAATTATTTTGCTAACAGCCTTCTCTCATTTCAGGGTAATAGCTTTCAGACCACCTGTATATCCTTTTCCACAAACTACTTTGAAACTTGTGTCACTACCTCAAGTCCTCTGACTGACACTTATTTAGCAGAGCTATCTATGCATTAGCCTTAAAAAATTTCACTGGACAAATTTTAAAACTGTTAGTCTCTCAACACTTTTCACACTAAAGCAATCCCTGTTAACATCGGAGAAGCTGAAATCCCCTATCAGCTTCTCCGTCATGCTTGAAGATGTAAAACTGTGGAACGCTGAACTGTCAGATTTTCCCTTCTTTAAGCCATTCCATAACCAAAATACTAAAACATAATCTGGTGACAGGTTACTACTTTTGTGAAGGAAGATATGTCAGGGGAGAATACGGTTAGAGTGACCCGTGCATCAGACGTATCAAAAGTGATTACTCCAGCAGCTTTTATTTTATTTAAACACTTTCTTCATAAAGACACCTTCAGTATAGTTAAATTGGTTACATTTTAAGTCTGTAAACAGCAGAATTGTACATCCACACTTAAACAGGACACAGATGACTTGTGTCAGTAAGACGTGGCTCGAGTATCAAAGTGTCTGAGAAGCTTCTTATTGGGAGGCATAGGCAGTTAAAGTGTGGTTACACCACTGGACTAAATAAATACAGACATGCTATCATATAGGGAAACTGCACGTGATAGTCCCAACAATGGACAAAGGAATATGAAACTTGTCACCCCTTTCCCTCTCCACTCTTGCTCTGTACTATTCTTATAACTGCCAGGATTCAATATTTAATCAGCAACAGCTGATCGATGTTTTAAAGTCAATTTGGGCAAGAGGAACTATATATACATATAAATTTTGAAAAACTGTAGACAGTATCTTCTGGTTCCAACAGCCAGTCAGGTCACACACACCATAGTTAAATCAGGCTTGAAGTCCAAAAGACCAAGGCATCTAATTTTGTAATACTGTACTGGGTTTCTATTTAAATGCAGGTGCTGAGGGATACCTAAGGAACCTAAAGTTATGGTAAATGTTCAGTTTTAAGAGGCTTATGAAAAGTTCATAGATACAAGTGTTAAAACAATGCATAATTATTTTCTTAAATAATGGTCGGTCATCTTCTACAAATATTTTGGTAGAAAGAAAACGCGTTTTCTGAAATTGCAAACCACTTTTTGTAGGCTGACTTTTGTTCCCTTAACCCTGAACCTCTCAACATGATTCAATGGGATTATGTGCAAGCTCATCTTTCTGCATTGACTGGAAAGAGTGCAGTGCCACTGCTGAGCACAACTAATACTTAGAGTTTACAATCCTAGAATATCTCAGTCAAACACAGCAAATTCAGCACTATGCTTAAAACAGCTTTTCCCCTGGTCACAGCTTCACCAATGCTATGAATATCGAACTGTGCTAAAGAACGTGGTTCAGTAACTCCTCTCACCTTATTGCAGTTGAAACTGAATGTCTGGGGCACCAAAGCTACTCCAGGGCAACAGGTGACCAAGTAAACAGAATCCTTGGGTGGATAAAGTTCAAATAGTAATTGCTTGAAACTTTCAAATGCAGCCAGGAGTACGGTGGAAAGCTACATCAGGTTACATATAGAAACAATGGGGATAATAAGGTTATAAGGTCTTCAGGGCACTCCGATTGTTCTCATCTGAGTAGTCCACATCTCCAGTTTCACTCTTTAAAAGGCAGAGCAAAGTGAGATTTTATCTGTTAACACATTCAGAAGTGGCTTCATACCTTAGATACCAACATGTTGAACATAATCATCTGATTCCAATACAATCCTGGTTTCAATTAGTAGCATTTAATTTTAAAAGTTTCAGTTCAGAATGCATTTTGTTTGGAAATAAGAAATCAGAGAATTTTAGTTAACTTTAAAATGGACCAACCTTTATCCTCAATGTAAAGCTGGGTCAACAGCCTCTCCCTTCTGTCAGCAGTTTTTAGATGACAATGATCAGTTATCTGGATTTTGTTCCAATATCCCTATCACTTAACTTGGACTGTGAGTTCACTACATGAAGGTGCACTGTAAAACCAGCAGGAACGTGAGGGCAATAAATAATGATTGCAATCAAGGCATTGGATGGCAGGTAAGGTTGGTAGGATTGTATATTCCAGCATATTCTGGCATCAGTACCATTAAAAAAAGACTTGTTAAACATACGTTTACCATTGAACATGAACGAGTGAGCTCAACATTTTAGGATGATGCTGTTTTAGTGTACATACACAAAACACAAACAGATTCTATCAATTGTATTAAAAGCAGAAGAAAAGTTAGACATGTCAACCCCATCGAATGAGAATTCTTGTATCAATGATTTTTCAACGTTTAAGCACAGCATACACTTAAGGCGATCGCATTATATTTTAAATTTAAAATTTCAATAGTGTTCCCCTTTAGAATTTCACAGATTGGGAAGTTCTATCTGCAGTCAAAGTCAATCTAGAAACATTTACACCTCAGTTACTGCACACTATTAATCCATGGACTCTGTTCCCTCAGAGTTAAATAAGAATTAAAATGTTTCTACAAAGACAAGTGTCTGGTCTAGTAAAAACCGTTGTAGCCTTGAAATTGCCAGGGTTTAATGTCATGTCTCTGGAAGCTGGTTAATATCTGTCAGTTTTGTGTCGTTGAGGATTGCACGGATACTCTCCAGCGTTTCCGCCTGACGAATCCGCTCCAACTGCACCTTTTGGGGGAGGAAAAAGGGCTTATTGTAACTACTTCTGGTAATTTACTCATGATCACACAAACATATCATAACATGAGGGGACTCAGTCACTTACAACTGAGGACAACTGTTCAACGCCAAGGCCCTGCAGTTTCAAGTCTGTGATGTTACACAGACTGGCAGGGAAACTGATCAACACAGGGTGCATATTTCGTCAACCAATTTTTAACACCCATTGCTCTACTCCTCCACTTAAAGCAAATACCTTTTGCGGAGAGTGTGTGACTGTGCTGGTTTAAATAGAATGGTATCTCATCAAGTGGTCATTCTTCCTGTGTGAAAAACAACTCTGAAGGCAGCACTTCCAGTGAGGGTCACTGATAACAAACTGTAGCTTCCGCTCTGCCCTCCTCGTGGGACAAGCTGACCAAGCAGCAAGTGCCTGAGAGTTCTCAGGAGGTAAAACTGCTCAACGTTGAGTCAGTTGAGGAACAACAAGGTCAATTTAAGAGGCAATACACGCAGTGCAAGAAATGTTCTACCCAAGGTCAGGAGAAGCAATAAAAACAAAAGATCAACTACATGGATGAATAAAGATCTACATAAAAATGATTGAAAAGACAGCTGTACAATGATACAGAGAAAATAGTAATGATGTTGACTCAAACACGAGGAATTCTGCAGATGCTGGAAATTCAAGCAACACACATCAAAGTTGCTGGTGAACGCAGCAGGCCAGGCAGCATCTCTAGGAAGAGGTACAGTTGACGTTTTGGGCCAAGACCCTTCGTCAGGACCAACGGAAAAAAAGAGATCGTAAGAGATTTGAAAGTGGGAGGGGGAGGGGGAAGATCTGAAATGATAGGAGAGACAGGAGGGGGAGGGATGGAGCCAAGAGCTGGAAAGTTGATTGGCAAAAGGGATACGAGGCTGGAGAAGGGAGAGGATCATGGGACGGGAGGCCTAGGAAGAAAGAAAGGGGGAGAGGAGCACCAGAGGAAGATGGAGAGCAGGCAAGGAGTTATTGTGAGGACAGAGAGAAAAAATGTTGACTGTAGGGCATATGAAAATATGAGAGCTATAGGTAAGAGGGAAATTCAGATTGCCAAAAGAAAGGTTGAGAAGGATTTTGCTGATAATGCTAAGATTGACCAAGAGATTTTTTGCAATACTTTAGTAGCAAAAGAAAAGTTAAGGAGGAAGTTAAGTGTACTATGAATAACAGTGGGGCGATAAATTATGTAGAGAAGGGCATAACTGACACTCTTACCCCATAGAAAGGGTGCAGAGGAGATTTACAAGGATGGTGCCTGGATTGGGGAGCATGCCTTTTGAGAATAGGTTGAGTGAACTCGGTCTTTTCTCCTTGGAGCGACGGAGGATGAGAGGTGACCTGATAGAGGTGTATAAGATGATGAGAGGCATTGATCGTGTGGATAGTCAGAGGCTTTTTCCCCAGGGCTGAAATGACTAGCACGAGATGGCATAGTTTTAAGGTGCTTGGAAGTAGGTACAGAGGAGATGTCAGGGGCAAGTTTTTTTTATATAACGCAGAGAGCGGTGAGTGCGTGGAATGGGCTGCTGGCGACAGTGGTGGAGGCAGAAACGATAGGGTCTTTTAAGAGACTCCTGGATGGCTACATGGAGCTTAGAAAAATAGAGGGCTATGGGTAAGCCTAGGTAGTTCTAAGGTAGGGGCATGTTCGGCACAGCTTTGTGGGCCAAAGGGCCTGTATTGTGCTGTAGGTTTTCTATGTTTCTATATTTTGCTAAAGTATTCACGTGAGAAGATGTTAGCAATATGCCAGCAAGTGTAGAGAAAAATAAGGTTGTTTTAAGTGAATTAGATCTTAGAAATTGAGGTCCCGCTTCAGCTGAAAGTTAATAAATCTCCAGGGTCAGACAACATATATCCGAGAGTACTTAGAGGTCTGTGATTATATATACAAACCCCCAAAATGTACTTTTCAGAAGTCAGTGAAGACTGGTGTAATCCTCAAGGACTGAAAATGGGCTAATGTTGTCCCGGTACACAAGAAAGGTGACTGCACTGACCGTGGTAACTATAGACCAGTAAACCCAATGTGTAAGATAGTGGAAACAATAATAAAATGGAGTGGAAAAGCAGCTGATAAGAACAGGCATGTTAGCAGAAAGCCAGTGTGGGTTCAGAAAGGGGTTACTGATATGCTGGAGTTCTATGAAGAGGCAACTAAAATTTATAACAATACAGCAGTTGATACCATTTACTTGGACTTTCAGAAGGGTTTGACACGATACCCCACAAGAGGTTAATAATCAAATTACAGGAGGTAGGGAATCAGGGTAAGGTGTGTGAATGGGAGCAGAATTTGCTAAAATTCTGTTAAGGTGAGGGGATAATTTTCACACCTAGATGTTAAAAGTGGGGTTCCGCAGGGATCAGATTTGGGGCTGCTGCTGTTTAGAGGGCTGGGCTAATAACATTCAGGCAGCAGAATCAATACCATTTGATCTAAACAAAATCCAGATGTGGGCAGATAAATGGCAGATGAAATTTAATGTATGTAAAATATATACAGGAAGTGAAAATATACAATGAGGGTCTTGAGTTAGAAAGTGCTCTGTATGAGAAGGATTTGGACAACTTGTAGAGTCATCACTACCAATATCTAGACAATGCACTGAAGCAATTAGGAAGCCGAGGAGAACATTGGGCTATATAATGTGCTCAGTGGAGTTGAAGTCTAGAGACGTTCTCCTTAAGCTGTATAATACGCTTCTGAGGCCACACCGAGTACTGTGTACAATTTTGGTCTCCATATTTTGTGAGGGATGTGAAGACACTGGGGAGCATTCAAAGAAGGGCAACTAGACTCATTTCAGGTCTGCAAGGTCTGAGCTATGAATAAAGATTGAAAGAATTAAATCTTTTTAGCTTTAGTAGACATAGAATGAGAGGAGACATGATAGAAGTGTTCAAAATCATTAAGATGGATGCCAGCTGCTACTTCAAAATTAATGTATCAAGGACACGGGGTCATAGTTGGAGACTGGTTAAGGGGAGATTTCAGACTAACATCAGGAAGCATTTCTTTACACAGCGAGTCGTGAACACATGGAACAAACTACCTAGTTGTGTAATTGAGAGTAGTACTTACAGACTTTCAAATCTAAACTCAATAGTTATCTCAACACACGATGTGAATAGGAATTTAGCAAGCTTCGTTGGGCTGAATGGCCTGTTTTTGTCAAAAATGTTCTAATGTTCTCAGTTAACATTAACTGAGTGAACCTCCTGCCTTTAAACCGCCAAGTGGGAGAGAAGAGAAATCAAGTCATGCTTAGAGCTAAGCAGCACGATACTTCCAAAGTAAAGGCAGCAGGAAAGGAGTTCAGTATATTTCTGAGTCCTAGGAAACTGAGTGGCAAACTGCTTGAAATACTGCTTTAAGAAAGTGAAGATACAGGGGGATAACAACACACCAAAAGGGGAGCATGCTGTTTGAGAACTAAACTAAATTGAAACTTTGGAGTAAAGATTATGAAAGCTTATGGAGTGTTAGCTTTCATAAGTTGAGGGATAGAGTTTAAGAGTCGCGAGGTAATGATGCAGCTCTATAAAACTCTGGTTAGGCCACACTTGGAGTACTGTGTCCAGTTCTGGGCGCCTCATTATAAGAAGGATGTGGAATCATTGGAAAGGGTACAGAGGAGATTTACCAGGATTCTGCCTGGTTTAGAGAGTATGGATTATGATCAGAGATTAAGGGAGCTAGGGCTTTACTCTTTGGAGAGAAGGAGGATGAGAGGAGACATGATAGAGGTGTACAAGATATTAAGAGGAATAGATAGAGTGGACAGCCAGCACCTCTTCCCCAGGGCACCACTGCTCAATACAAGAGGACATGGCTTTAAGGTAAGGGGTGGGAAGTTCAAGGGGGTATTAGAGGAAGGTTTTTTACTCAGAGTGGTTGGTGCATGGAATGCACTGCCTGAGTCAGTGGTGGAGGTAGGTACACTAGTGAAATTTAAGAGACTACTAGACAGGTATATGGAGGAAGGTGGGGGGTTATATGGGAGGCAAGGTTGGAGGGTCGGCACAACATTGTGGGCCGAAGGGCCTGTACTGTGCTGTACTATTCTCTGTTCTATTCTGAAGGAGGAAGAGAGAGTTGCAGGATAGAAAAGGAAGACAAACAGAAGAAAATCCACAGCTGCCAGAAATCCAAAGCAACACACACACACAAAATGCTGGAGGAACTCAGCAGGCCAGGCAGAAAAGAATAAACAGCTGATGTTTTGGACTGAGATCCCTCTTCAGGAAGATGGCTCATTATCTGTTGACACCTATCTTCTTCATAAATGTGCTGTCACTTTGAACACTGGGTGAGATTGGATCAGACTGTGGCACATTGGGCAACAACATTAAACCAAAAACAAAAAGGTACTCGAGCTTCATAGCAAATACTGTTAGGTTAACATTTCTAAATTAATCTGAGAACAAGAAATCTGACCTAAAATAATGGTATTCAAGGCCCAAGGAGAGGCACAGAACCAATTCACCTCACATGCTGGCCTGGCTCAATCTTACTACACACTTGAAAATTAATTGCTTACCTGCAAAGTTTGGGAGAGTTTAACAAAATCTCTCTGCACTTGCTCACTGACATCCAGTTCAGTCTGCAGCCTCTGCCCTTTGTTTTTCTCCTCGTACAGCAGCTGCTCCAGACTGCTCTGAAATACAAGAGAAAACCCCAGGTTGGTTTTTACCATTATTGCCCAGTGCATTATGGAGCTCCTTCTGCTGGTAAACCTCGGCTGTCTGTAGCTCAGAGGCTCACTGATTTAACCGTCAGCAGATGCATTATGCATGCAGTAAATCCTCTCACTGAAAAGCAGAATATCATTGTTTTATTTGCTAAAAAAACCTAATCATTAAGTAAACACACGAACAGATTCAAATTTATCACATGTACATCAAAACATTTAGTCAACAACACATACAGGGATCAGCCCACAAGTACCATCACACAATCCGATGCCAACATCACATGCCCAGTGTTCCGCAGAACAATACAGACAGCAACAATAAAAAGAAAGCAGACCCCTTTTCCACCCTCCCTCCTTACCACCCCGGGGCCTCAGTCCTTGGTCCCAGACATCAGGCCTGTGACCTCCGGTCCCTGGTCTCAATGACCACCAACCTCCGGAAGAGCAGACCCTCTACCTCGGGACTGCAGCCTTCAGTTCTGCCCACCTATGGGCATTAACCCCAGGACTCACTGATCACAGGCCTGACCTTTGCGCCTCGACTTAGACTTCCACGGGTCTCCAACCCAGGTGACCTGGGGGATTGCTGGTCTCCTCAGCATCTGAAGATCTGATCACTAACCTTCAACCCCAGAAAACTGTAAACTAGACTATGACCTGAGTCGAAGTCCATGTCACAGCAGAAGGTTGAACCTCAGCTTCTGCCCAACTCGTAATTTACTGCCCCGATCTCTAACTCTCCCTTATGCTGTCCCTAAATGCTAACCTGGCCCCTAACTCACTGCGTGGTCCCAAAACCATTCTTACAAATCTAAGCAATAACTCAGTCTGAGCCACGATCTTGAAAGATATCACAGCTCAGCGCCATCGAGACTGGAAGTGGCAAATAGACTATGTTACTAAGAAACAGTCCTTGTAATCCAATTATTTTCCACGTAGCTGAACTGGAATGTGTAATATGTTCACTGCGCCATTCCCAACGGGATCGGAAAACACCGTTCATCTGTGCTGTAAATATGTGGATTGAGAAGGTTATAATCCAAAAACTGGATTACTTTAGGAAATATCCAACCTATTAATCTCCCTCTTGAACATACTGAGTGACCAAGTCTTCAGTCCTCAAGCAGATAACTCTAAAGATGCGCTGGCAATCAGTCAAGAAATTTCTCCTCATCCCAGTCCTTTCATTTTGAGATTGTGACCTCTGACTCTAAATGTTTTAGTCAAGGGAAACATCATCCCTGCATCCCTGATATTACTAAACCGTATGAAATCATTGGCTCAGCCTGTCTAATCTCAGCACAGGAGAATCACTGAGGTAAACGTGTGTTCAACTCCCTCCATCACAAGTAGGGACAAACCAGGCACAATATTCTAAACACATGTTGAACTCCCTCTATCACAAGTAGAGACAGACCAGGCACAATATTGCAGGTGTATTCACACTAGGGCGCTATATAATTGCAGTAGGATTTTTTTCATTTTGTTCACAAACCCCCACTATAAATGCCACCACATTGTGCCTTCCTAATTACTTACTGTACATGCCTGTTCCCTTTCAGCAATTTGTATACAGATACTTCAGTCTTCCTGGATACCCATCACCTTTCCATCTTTCATTAATATTTTATATTGGGTCTTACCAAACTTTAATATTGCACATTTTTGGCATCATGTTTTTAGATTATGAGGACACGCAGTCCTCTTTTATTGTCATTTAGTAATGCATGCATTAAGAAATGATACAATGTTCCTCCAGTGTGATATCACAAAAACACAGGACAGACCAAGACTGAAAAACTAACATCTCCCCAATTCACAGAGCTTGTTTATAACCCCCTGAAATCCTGCAGCATCCTCCCACAAACTACACTCACATAGTTTAATGAATGTACACTACATTCTAAATGGGGAACAGGAGGTGCAAAGGGACTTGGGAGTCCTTGTGCAGGATTCCCTAAAGGTTAACTTGCAGGTTGAGTCAGTGGTGAGAAAGGAAAATGCAATGTTAGTATTCATTTCAAGAGGACTAAAATATAGGAGCAAAGATATGATGCTGAGGCTTTATAAGGCATGGTCAGACCAGACTTGGGAGTATAAAAACCATAGAAATTTACAGCACATTACAGGCCCTTCGGCACACAATGTTCTGCCAACCATGTAACCTAGCCTAGAAGTTCCCTACCGCATAGCCCTCTATTTTACTAAGCTCCGTGTACCTATCTAAGAGTTTCTTAAAAGACCCTATTGTATCCACCTCTACCACCGTCGCTGGCAGTGCATTCCACGCACCCACCACTCTCTGTGAAAAACTTACCTCTGACATCCCCCTTGTACCTACTCCCCAGCACCTTAAACCTGTGTCCTCTTGTGGCAACCATTTCAGCCCTGGGAAAAAGCCTCTGACTATCCACATGATCAGTGCCTCTCATCATCTTAAACACCTCTATTAGGTCACCTCTCATCCTCGATTGCTCCAAGGAGAAAAGGCCAAGTTCACTCAACCTATTCTCATAAGGCATGTTCCCCAATCCAGGCAACATCCTTGTAAATCTCTTCTGCACTCTCTATAGTATCCACATCCTTCCAGCAGTGAGGTGACCAGAATTGAACACAGTACTCCAAGTGGGGTCTGACCAAGGCTGTAACGTTACCTCATGGCTCTTGAACTCAATCCTACGGCTGATGAAGGCCAAAACACCATACAGCATTGTCAACCTCAAAGCTGCTTTGAGTGTCCTATGGACACGGACCCCAAGATCTCTCAGATCCTACACACTGCCAAGAGTCTTACCGTTAATATTATATTCTGTCTTCAAACTTGACCTTCTGAAATGAAACACTTCACACTTATCTGGGTTGAACCCCATCTGCCACTTTTCAGCCAAGTTCTCCATCTTATCAATGTCCCGCTGTAACCTCTGACATCTTTCTAGACTGTCTACAACATCCCCAACTTTTGTGTCAACAGCAAACTTACTAATCCAACATTCAACTTCCTCATCCAGGTCATTAAAAGAAAAAAATCACAAAGGGGAGGAGTTCCAGAACAGATCCCTGCAGAACACCACTGGTCACTGAGCTCCATGCAGAATATGAACCATGTCCAACCACCCTTTGCCTTCTGTGGGCAAGCCAGTTCTGGATCCACAAAGCAAGATCTCCCAGATCCCATGCCTTATTATTTTCTGAATGAGCCTTGAATGGGGAACTTTATCAAGTACCTTACTGAAATCCCTATACACTACATCCACTGCTCTACCTTCAATGTGTTTTGTTACACCTTCAAAGAATTCAATCAGGTTCAAAAGGCATGACCTGCCTTTGATAAAGCCGTGCTGACTATCCCTAATCAGATTTTTTTCCTCTCCAAACGCTCATAAATCTGCCTCTCAGGATCTTCTCTAACAAATTGCCCACCACTGAAGTAAGACTCACCGGTCTATAATTTCCTGGGTTATCTCTACTCCCTTTCTTGAACAAGGGGACAATGTTAGCAAGCTTCCAATCCTTCAGTACTTCTCCCATCTCCATTGATGATGCAAAGAGCAATGCCAGAGGCTCAGCAATCTCCTCCCTTGCCTCCCACAGTAGCTTGAGCTATATTTTGTCTGGTCCTGGTGACTTATCTAACTTAATACCTTTCAAAGGCTCTAGTGCATCCTCTATCTTAACGTCTATACACTCAGGATACAGGCCTTTCATTTTAATTTGTACTAATGGAAACAGTTCTACCGTAACATGGATCTAGCACTATAGGCACTATAGCGGCTATCGGCATAGAAAAACAAATGTATCTTGTTTATCCATAACGTGAAGCCTGATTATCTTACGCATGTCAAGAAATGAGAGGTAAAGAAATAACTGATTTTTTTCCAAATTTTTCCCTCCAAAAATTCCAAGAGAGTTAATTTTATTCTGTCAGCGTAGTGCTTTGTAAATTCTGTATAGGGAAATTTGTGACCTGAACCACCATAGCGGGAAGATGGCCTGTGTAGCAGGAATATGCCTGTAACGATGAGAAGATGCAGGACATTTCCCTCCAGTCACTCTACTACTCTGAACAGTGATGGCTCCAAGCTACCAGCCTGGGCACGGGTACAGTAATTGCTGTGGGTTATTCCCCAGTTATAACTGGAGAGATAATAGAGCCAATGTCTGCAGATTGAAGCACACAGTGTGATCATCTGTCAGCTCAGGGAGGATGACAATCACAGTTGTAGGATGGTCTTGTCACATGCGATTTTGGTAAGAACCACTTCAGTATTGAGACAGGCAAGGAAACTGAACTGCAGAATTTGCGGTGTAAAGCTCTGGAAAAGATTAGCATGGACAGTAACCAATGACATGTTCAGAGGTTGTGGGCGTGGGTAAAAAAGATAATGGTTTGGATTCAATTAATGAATCCAGATTCTCTGCAATCCAAGTGCTTTTAAGAGCAGTTAATACAAACACAAACACTCGGATTGGTTGCTGGAAAGAAAGGGTTAACCTTGATCCAGCAGACAATTTGTGAATGGTTGCTTAGAGATTTGAATCCTCTGGGCCTAGAGCTCCAGTGTACCAGCAATTGACAATCAGTCTAAATGCACTTAGAAAACCATAACATGATCTAGTGGAACTGAAGGGAGAATTGTATCTTCATTTGATTGTAAAGCACAAGTTGCAGGAAGATGATGGATAAGACCAATGGAACCTGGGTCCACCAGGTTGTTCCACAAGAATTATGTGTTCAGGATGATATACTGGCAGCAGAAGGGGATTGGGTATGGAGAAGGAACAAGAAAACGTATTTATTTTGGGTTCAAAAACTAGGCTACTGTCTCAGAGTACAACACAGAAACTGGCTCTTTGGCCCATCTAGTCCATACCAAAATCATTTAAACTGCCCACTTCCATAGCTCTCCATACCCTTACCATTCATGTACCTATCCAAACTTCTCTAAATGTTGAAAATGAGTTCGCATGCATCGCTTGTGCTGGCAGCTCAATCCACAATCTCATGACCCTCTAAGTGAAGTTTACCCTCATGTTTCCCTTAAACTTTTCACCTTTCACTCTTAACCCATGACCTCTATTTGTAGAGTCACCCAACCATAGTGGAAAAAGCCAGCTTGCAATTACCCTATCTATACCCCTCAAATCTCCTCTCAATCTTTTATGCTGTAAGGAATAAAGTCCTAACCTATTCAATCTTTCCTCATAACTCAGGTCCTCCAGTCCCAGCAAAATTCTTGTGAATTTTCTCTATACTCTTTCAAACCTTATTTGCATCTTTCGTGTAGGTAGGTCACCAAAACTGCACACTGTACTCCCAAGTTAAGCCCCACCAATGTCCTATACAATTTCAACATAACATCCCATCTTCTGTACTCAATACTTTGATTTATGAAGGCCAACATGTTTAAGGCTTTCTTTATGATCCTATCAACCTGTGACACCACTTCCAATGAATTATGGACCTGTATTCCCAGATCACTTTGATCTACCATACTCCTCAGTGCCCTACTGTTCACTGTAAGACCTACTCTGGTTGGTCCTACCAAAGAGCAACACCTCTGCATTAAATACCATCTGCCATTTTTCCAGCTGGTCCAGATCCTGCTGCACTTCCTCGCTGTCCCTAATCTTGGTGTTATCCACAAATTTGCTGATCCAGTTAACCACATTATCATCCGGTTGTTGATACAGATGACAAACAACAACGGACCCAGCTCTGATCCCTGCAGCACTCCACTAGTCACAGGTTTCCAGTCAGACAGGCAACTATCCACTCCACTCTGGCTTCTTCCACAAAGCCAATGTCTAATCCAATTTACTACCTCATCTTGAATGCAGAGTGACTGAACCTTCTTGACCAACCTCACATGCGGGACCTTGTCAAATGCTTTGCTAAAGCCCATGTAGACAACATCCACCGTCTTACCTTCACACTTGCCTGGTAACTTCCTCGAAAAGCTCTCTACGATTGGCTAGATATGACCTACCACTCACAAAGCCATGGCAACTATCCTTAATCAGTCCTTGTCTATCCAAATACTTGTATATTCGGTCCCTTAGAAATAACTTAACCACTACTGAGGTCATACTCATCGGCCTATAATTTCATGGTTTATGTTTAGAGGCTTGCTTAAACATCAAAACAACTATTGCCTATTCTCCAATCCTTTGGTACCTCTCCTGTTGCTAAAGATGATTGAAATATCTCTGCCAGGGCCCTGGCAATTTCTGCACTCGTTTCCCGTAGGGTCCAAGGGAACACCTTGTTAGGCCCTGGGAATTTATCCACTCTAATTTGCCTCAGGACAGCAAGCACCTCCTCCTCTGTAATCTGTATCAGGTCCATGAAGTCGATGCCACTTTGCCACACTTATATAGATTCTGTGTCTATCTCCTAAGTAAATACAAATGCAAAAAAAATTTAAGATCTCCCCCATCACTTCTGGCTCCACACGGATTACCATTCTGATCTTCCAGGAGACCAGTTGCATCCCTTGCAATCCTTTTGCTTTTCACATATCTGTAGAATCCCTTAGGATTAGGATTCTTCTTCCCCTTGTCTGCTAGGGCAACTTCACGTTCTCGTTTAGCCTTTCTGATTTCTTGCGTGCTTTAATCTCCATAAGTACCTCATTTGTTCCTACCTGTCTATACCTGCTAAGCACCACTTTTTTTTTTCCTTAACCAAGTCTTCAATATCTCTTGAAAACCAAGGTTCCCTGCACTTGTTATCTTTATCTTTTACTCTGACAGGCCATACAACAAGCTTTGTACTCTCAAAAGTTTACTTTTGAAGGCCTCCCACTTAGCAAGTACACTTTTGCCAGAAAACCTGTCCCAATCCACACTTGCCAGATCATTTCTGAGACCACCAAAATTGGCCTTTCTCCAATTTAGAATCTCAACCCATAGATCAGATCCATCTTTTTGCATATTTACTTTGAAAGTAAAGGCATTGTGAAAAGTGTTCCCCAACATAAACCTCTGTCACCTGCTCTTTCTCATTCCCCAACAGCAGATCAAGTATCACACACACCTTCATTGGAACTTCTACATACTCATTAAGGAAATTTCCCTGAACACATTTGACAAACTCTATCCCACCTAGTCATTTTTACAGTACGGGATCCCCAGTCAATATGTAGAAAAGTTAAAATCACCTACTAAGTCTGCAGCTGTTCATGGTTTACATGAATAATTTGGATATACAACTGTCTTTTCAAGTAAAACCAATAAAGCTGGAGGGGATATGCTCTGGGAAGAAAGCAAAGAAGCAGCATGATAGGCAATAGATTACGTAAGACAGAAGGTGACAAAGGGAGGGAGATATGGGGAGGCATGCAGTTTGGCATTTTGGAAGTAAAATTAAAAAGAAAATTTTTTTTTTAGATAATAAATATTAAATGTTGGTAAAGAGGAACCATGGTGTTTCACACTTGGTAACTGTGTAATTAATAGCAAAAAATTACTAAATTAAATGACTTGGGCTGTTTTTGGAGGCAAAGGTTGCAGCAGACAGAAATATAGCACAGAATGTTCAGCGAAGGACAGGCACTTGTGCCAGGTAGCCAAGAAGCAGAGAGAAATGAAGCAAATGGAAGGCGCTCAACTGAAAGCAGAAACAACTCATAACTAGATAATTGGCAAAATAAAATGGATACAATCTACTGACCACAATGGCAAGGTGGTTGCAAAATAGCAGAGCTCATTCCCAACTCCCAGGCTCCCTTTCACTGAACTCACCTTTGCAGTACCTTCCTTTTTCACTTGTTCCTCCAAGTTGTTCTTCACTTCTTCAAGATCTTCCAAGTGCTTGCTCTTCTCTTGCAATCTGGCTTCCAACTGGAAACAAATGCTAATTTTAAACCAAGCTCAGAATCGTGTGGAAAATTCTTCCTGCGCACTTCATCATTAGAGCCAGTGAGCATAGAAAAAAATAGGGATGCGAGAGAGTACCCCAACGGTCCTCGTGAAGTGAGTGTCGAGCTGCCTTTCTGAACCTTTATGGTGTGTGCAATGAGGCTCAAACTTCTGTTAGGTAGGGATTTTCAGTATTTTAATTCAACCACAATGAAAGAACAGCTTCCATTCAGTATGTGATACGAGGAAGGAGTGGGGCGCTATTGGTGAAAACTGGCAGGTTTTGGGTATTCCAAGCATCTGGGGAAACAAGTGCCAGGTTAAGAGTTCCACTGCAGGTGCCTTGGCAAGCTGGCTGGAGAATATGTTAAATAGTGTGATGGAGGTCAGGCAATAGTTAGCCTTTGAAAGAGTAATGCAAAAATTGCCAAAAAAAAACTTGCCCCTAATGCACAAAAGCCCCAAACAGAAATTTTTTTTAAAAAGATACATTCACAGTTGACAAGGGAAATGAAAAGAATGTTATTTCAGTCAGTAACACCAGCTGTCTGAAGATTGGGCACGTGTTCCTGTCTACATCAATGGTGTTGAGGTTGAGTTTCACGTTCCTATGAGTGAACAGAGGTAGCTGAAGAGAATGTGGAGGCATTAGTAATGATCTTTCTAAAATCACTAGATTCTAGAGTGGTTCCAGAGGACAGGAAAATTGCAAATATCTCTCCACGCTAAAGGTCAAGAGGCAAAAGACAGGAAATTATAAATTGACTACAGTGGTTGGCAAGATGTTGAATCCATTAATAAGGATGAGATTTTTGGGTATTTGTAGGCACATGATAAAACAGGTCAAAATTAGCAGAGTTTCCATAAAGGGAAATATTGCTTGACAAATCTGTTGGAATCCTTTATGGAATTAACAGGCATATAGACAAGGGAGAGTCAGTGGATATTGTTTACATGTACTTTTGGAAGGCCATTCCACAAGGGATTCAAAACTGCTTGCAGTATTCCGGGTCAAAACTGCTCACAATATTCCAAGTACAGTCTGACTGATGCCTTATAAAACCTCAGCATTACATCTTTTCTTTTATATTCTTGCCTTCTCAAAATTAATGCAAACATTGCATTTGACTTCTCGAACACAGACTCAACCTGCAAATTAACCTTGAAGGAATCCAGCATGAAGACTCAAATTCCTTCATACCTCTGATTTCTGAATTTGCTCATTTAGAAAATAGCCTATGACTTTTTTCCTTCTACCAAAGTGCACAACCAAGCATTTCCTGACACAATATTCCATCTGCCATTTTTTCACCTATTCTCCTAATCTGTCCCAAGTCTTCTGCAAACTTCCTTCCTCAATGCTACCCATCTTCATACCATCTGCAAATGTGGGCCACATAAGAGCTCATGGTATTACAGTATGGACAGAAGATTGGTTGACTGGCAGGAAGCAAAGGAGTGAATAAAGGAAGCCTCTTTTTGATTGACTGTCAATGACTAGTGGTGTTCTACAGGGATTGGTGTAGCCACCACTTCTTTTTACATTAAATGTCAATGTACTGGATGACAAAACTGATAACTTTGTGAAGGTTGATAGCTTCTTGATTAAGGTATCAAAGGTTAAGGGGAGAAAGCAGGACAATGGGGTTTAGGAGGAAAATAAATCAGCCATAATTGAATGGTGAAGCAGAGTCAATGAGCCAAATGACCTAATTCTGCTCCCATGTCTTATGGTCTAACTTCAACAATAGCTTGTGCTATTCCAAGTGCATAGACACTACAGCCAAAACACCCTGACCAACCACCACCATTTCCTCAGGAGGCGAAAGAAACTTAGCATGTCCATATTAACCATTACTAACTTTAATCAATGCACCACAGAAAGCATCCTATCCTACGCAATAGAAAGGAAGGACATAAGCCGGGAAGATGTGGAATCGATATGGGTAGAGCTGCGTAACACTAAGGGGCAGAAGACGCTGGTGGGAGTTGTGTACAGGCCACCTAACAGTAGTGGTGAGGTCGGAGATAGTATTAAACAGGAAATTAGAAATGTGTGCAATAAAGGAACAGCAGTTATAATGGGTGACTTCAATCTACATGTAGATTGGGTGAACCAAATTGGTAAAGGTGCTGAGGAAGAGGATTTCTTGGAATGTATGCGGGATGGTTTTTTGAACCAACATGTCGAGGAACCAACTAGAGAGCAGGCCATTCTGGACTGGGTTTTGAGCAATGAGGAAGGGTTAATTAGCAATCTTGTCGTGAGAGGCCCCTTGGGTAAGAGTGACCATAATATGGTGGAATTCTTCATTAAGATGGAGAGTGACATAGTTAATTCAGAAACAAAGGTTCTGAACTTAAAGAGGGGTAACTTTGAAGGTATGAGACGTGAATTAGCTAAGATAGACTGGCAAATGACACTTAAAGGATTGACTGTGGATATGCAATGGCAAGCATTTAAAGGTTGCATGGATGAACTACAACAATTGTTCATCCCAGTTTGGCAAAAGAATAAATCAAGGAAGGTAGTGCACCCGTGGCTGACAAGAGAAATTAGGGATAGTATCAATTTCAAGGAAGAAGCATACAAATTAGCCAGAGAAAGTGGCTCACCTGAGGACTGGGAGAAATTCAGAGTTCAGCAGAGGAGGACAAAGGGCTTAATTAGGAAGGGGAAAAAAGATTATGACAGAAAACTGGCAGGGAACATAAAAATGGACTGTAAAAGCTTTTATAGATATGTAAAAAGGAAAAGACTGGTAAAGACAAATGTAGGTCCCCTGCAGACAGAAACGGGTGAATTGATTATGGCGAGCAAGGACATGGCAGACCAATTGAATAATTACTTTGGTTCTGTCTTCACTAAGGAGGACATAAATAATCTTCCAGAAATAGTAGGGGACAGAGGGTCCAGTGAGATGGAGGAACTGAGCGAAATACATGTTAGTAGGGAAGTGGTGTTAGGTAAATTGAAGGGATTGAAGGCAGATAAATCCCCAGGGCCAGATGGTCTGCATCCCAGGGTGCTTAAGGAAGTAGCCCAAGAAATAGTGGATGCATTAGTGATAATTTTTCAAAACTCGTTAGATTCTGGACTAGTTCCTGAGGATTGGAGGGTGGCTAATGTAACTCCACTTTTTAAAAAAGGAGGGAGAGAGAAACCGGGGAATTATAGACCGGTTAGCCTAACGTCGGTGGTGGGGAAACTGCTGGAGTCAGTTATCAAGGATGTGATAACAGCACATTTGGAAAGTGGTGAAATGATCGGACAAAGTCAGCATGGATTTGTGAAAGGAAAATCATGTCTGACGAATCTCATAGAATTTTTTGAGGATGTAACTAGTAGAGTGGATGGGGAGAACCAGTGGATGTGGTATATTTGGATTTTCAAAAGGCTTTTGACAAGGTCCCACACAGGAGATTAGTGTGCAAACTTAAAGCACACGGTATTGGGGGTAAGGTATTGGTGTGGGTGGAGAATTGGTTAGCAGACAGGAAGCAAAGAGTGGGAATAAACAGGACCTTTTCAGAATGGCAGGCGGTGACTAGTGGGGTACCGCAAGGCTCAGTGCTGGGACCCCAGTTGTTTACAATATATATTAATGACTTGGATGAGGGAATTAAATGCAGCATCTCCAAGTTTGCGGATGACACGAAGCTGGGTGGCAGTGTTAGCTGTGAGAAGGATGCTAAGAGGATGCAGGGTGACTTGGATAGGTTGGGTGAGTGGGCAAATTCATGGCAGATGCAATTTAATGTGGATAAATGTGAAGTTATCCACTTTGGTGGCAAAAATAGGAAAACAGATTATTATCTGAATGGTGGCCGATTAGGAAAAGGGGAGGTGCAACAAGACCTGGGTGTCATTATACACCAGTCATTGAAAGTGGGCATGCAGGTACAGCAGGCGGTAAAAAAGGCGAATGGTATGCTGGCATTTATAGCGAGAGGATTCGAGTACAGGAGCAGGGAGGTACTACTGCAGTTGTACAAGGCCTTGGTGAGACCACACCTGGAGTATTGTGTGCAGTTTTGGTCCCCTAATCTGAGGAAAGACATCCTTGCCATAGAGGGAGTACAAAGAAGGTTCGTCAGATTGAATCCTGGGATGTCAGGACTTTCATATGAAGAGAGACTGGATGAACTGGGCTTGTACTCGTTGGAATTTAGAAGATTGAGGGGGGAGATCTGATTGAAACGTATAAGATCCTAAAGGGATTGGACAGGCTAGATGCAGGAAGATTGTTCCCGATGTTGGGGAAGTCCAGAACGAGGGGTCACAGTTTGAGGATAAAGGGGAAGCCTTTTAGGACCGAGATGAGGAAAAACTTCTTCACACAGAGAGTGGTGAATCTGTGGAATTCTCTGCCACAGGAAACAGTTGAGGCCAGTTCATTGGCTATATTTAAGAGGGAGTTAGATATGGCCCTTGTGGCTACAGGGGTCAGGGGGTATGGAGGGAAGGCTGGGGCGGGGTTCTGAGTTGGATGATCAGCCATGATCATACTGAATGGCGGTGCAGGCTCAAAGGGCCGAATGGCCTACTCCTGCACCTATTTTCTATGTTTCTATATCAGCTTGGTATGGCAATGACACAGCCCGTGACTGCAGGAAATACAGTTGTGGACACAGCTCAGCATATCATTGAGACCAGCCTCCGTTTTCTGGACACTGTCTATTTTTCACTGCCTCAGTAAAACAGCCAACATTTAAAGAATCCCACCCACCCTGGTACATTCCCTCTTCTCTCCTCATCCATTAGCTGAGTGGAAATAAAAATCTGAAAACAAGCTCAAGGACAGATTCTATCCTGCTGTAATAAGACTAATAGATTGTTCACTAGTATATTAAAATGGACTTGACCTCAATCTATCTCATTGTGATCTTGCACTTTGTTTACTTGAACTTTATCTGTAGCTGTAACACTTTACTCTGCATTGTTATTGATAAATCTTGTTTCAACTCAATGCAGTGTAATCATTTGATCTGTATGAACTGCAAGGTAATCTTTTCACTGTATCTTGGTAAATGTGACAATAATAAGCCAATTTCAAAAGAGAACCAAAACTTGATAAAAGGGAGATTGAGTAGCACTAGATAGAAGTATTAAAACAGACTGCAAAAACTTTTATACATAGGCCAAGTGCAGCAAGGATAAATATGGGCACTTCAGACAGAGGCAGGGGGTTTATTAAGGCAAAGGCAGTGGCACTGCACAATTACTTTGCATGGCTTCACAGAAAACACACAAGACATGTTAGAAATTATGTTGGAGAATGGAAGGTTTAATGGGAATGTGGAATTAATAGAACTCAGTACTAGTTAAAATGCAGTCTTGAAAGCTGACAAATCTAATGACTGAATGATTTGTATCCCTAAGTTTTGAAAAAGAGATTTTAAGATAGTTTGCTTCGACGGTCATCTTGCAAGGCTCTGTAGATTCTGGAAATGTTCCTGCAGTCTAGTAGCAAGTGCTTTTTTTAAAAAAAAAATTATTACATACATCTACATAAAAGAGAACAGGGAGCAACAGAGATGAGAAAATGTAGGAATTTATTACAAAGCATATAAGAGAATACAATGAAAAGAACTCTCTGATGCTCTATCCGCCAGAGAAAGCAGGATCTCCCAGTGGCCACACATTTTAATTCCACATCCCATTCCCATTCTGACATGTCTATCCACAGCCTCCTCTACTGTAAAGATGAAGCCACACTCAGGTTGGAGGAACAACACCTTATATTCCCTCTGGGTACCCTCCAACCTGATGGCATGAGCATAGACTCTCTAACTTCCGCTAATGCCCCGTCTCCCTCTCGTATCCCATCTATTTAATTTTATACACACATTCTTTCTCTCACTCTCCTTTTTCTCCCTCTGTCCCTCTGACTATACCCCTTGCCCATCCTTTGGGTTCCCCCCCCTTGTCTTTCTTCCCGGACCTCCTGTCCCAAGATCCTCTCATATCCCTTTTGCCAATCACCTGTCCAGCTCTTGGCTCCATCCCTCCCCCTCCTGTCTTCTCCTATCAGTTTGGATCTCCCCCTCCCCCTCTCAAATCTCTTACTAACTCTTCCTTCAGTTAGTCCTGACGAAGGGTCTCGGCCCGAAACGTCGACTGTACCTCTTCCTAGAGATGCTGCCTGGCCTGCTGCGTTCACCAGCAACTTTGATGTGTGTTACAATGAAAAGAATAATAGAACTAAGTATACTCAGCATTTGATGAAAGAAAAACTGTGTTTAATCTGGAGACCAATGATAATCTCTCCAAGGATGAGACCAGTAAAATTTTGTAACTTATTTTCAGAAGGTATTTGCTAACATCCAGTAGACCAAGTTGATTAACAAGGTAAAGTACAGTGAAGAGTGTAATATACTGACGTAAAATGAGAATTCAATATTGGACAGACAGCAAAGATTGGGAACAAATAGATCAGACTTGATCTGGTTGAGACTAGTGCAATTCTGCAAGGATTGACGGTAGGGCACAGCTTTTCAAAACCTAACCAGTAACTGGCTTAGTATCACCTTTGCTGATGATACTAAAGCAACTGGGATGAATATACAGAAGGATATGCAGAAAATTTAAGGAAAGAAGGAAAATCTGAGTATGTGAGAACAGAATGTGGAAAAATGCCAAGTTATCTACTTTAATGCATGTTACAAAAACGCAGGTTAATTGAAGAGATAAACTGGACAGTATTGATGAACTAACTGTACTTGTACACAAGTTGTCTAAGGCTAACACGCAGATGCAGCAAAGAATTGTTTCTAACAACGAACAATCAAGGGAACAAATACTATGGTGACTTTATTACAAGACGATTTGAAAGTAGGAGTTGGGAAGTTTTATTGCAATTATGAAGAGCCTTGGTGAGATCATGTCTGGTGTAATGTGAACAGTTTTGCCTCCTTAACTAAGAAAGGCTGTACTTGATGCTCAGGACAACAGAAACTCACTACACTGCTTCCAAGGATAACAGGTTTGTCTTAAGAGGAGAAACTCAGTAGACTAAGCCTGTATTATCCAAGGTTCAGATGGATAAAAGAAATAACATCCAAGTTTACAGAATTCTTAAAGGCTTGACAGACAAGAAGCAGGGAAGACAATACCTCTGACTTAGATGACCAGCATCATTCTTTCATAATGAGTCAGCTTTGGACTGAAATGGGGAGACATTCCTTCACTACAGTGAATCTTTGGAAGTCTCTAACCCTAAATAGATGCAGATCATTGAGAATAGAGAGTAGCAGGAAACTCAAAAGATGGCATCAGGAATTTCACTTTCCCAAGTGATGAAATTATTATACAAATACATATACAGTAGATTCCGGTTAATTGGGCCATTGGTTAATTGGGACTAAGTATATTTGGAACAACTCAGAAAACAAAAACCAATCCAGAAAATAGTCGGGATTCCTTTCATTTATTTGAGAGACTATGCTGCTTAATTAGTAAGTATCAGTCATGCGCACCTGTGTGGCTGTTAGATACTATCCCAGGCATAGAGCAAACAGTTGTTAAATAGTGTCAGTTATGTGTGTTTGTGTTCACAAAGCAGTAACTTTTGTCACTGATAGTTGGCGAGAAATAAGCAGCAAGACATTTCAGAATTGTTTTGCTTACTACAGTTTCCAGCATTCAGGCTTGGAGATAGAAACATAGAAAACCTACAGCACAATACAGGCCCTTCAGGCCACAAAGCTGTGTGAACATGTCCTTACCTTAGAAATTAACTAGAGTTACCCATAGCCCTCTATTTCTCTAAGCTCCATGTACCTGTCCAGGAGTCTCTTAAAAGACCCTATTGTATCCACTTCCACCACCGTCACCGGCAGCCCATTCTACACACTCGCCACTTTCTGCGTAAAGAACTTAACCCTGACATCTTCTCTGTACCTACTTCCAAGCACCTTAAAACTGTGCCCTCTCATGCTAGCCATTTGAGCCCTGGGAAAAAGCCTCTCATCTTCTCGTACACCTCTATCAGGCCACCTCTCATCCTCTGTCGCTCCAGGGAGAAAAGGCCGAGTTCACTCAACCTATTCTCATAAGGCATGCTCCCCAATCCAGGCAACATTCTTGTAAATCTCCTCTGCACCCTTTTTATGGCTTCCACGTCCTTCCTGTAGTGAGGCAACCAGAACTGAGCACAGTATTCCAAGTGTGGCCTCACCAGGGTCCTATATAGCTGCAACATTACCTCTCGGCTCCTAAACTCAATCCCACGATTGATGAAGGCCAATGCACCATATGCCTTCTTAATCACAGAGTCAACCTGCGTAGCAGCTTTGAGTGTCCTATGGACTCGGACCCCAAGATCCCTCTGATCCACCACACTGCCAAGAGTCTTACCATTAATGCTGTATTCTGCCATCATATTTGACCTAACAAAATGAACCACCTTACACTTACCTGAGTTGAACTCCATCTACCACTTTTCAGCCTGGTTTTGCATCCTATCAATGTCCCGCTGTAACCTCTGACAGCCCTCCACACTATCCGCAACACCCCCAATCTTTGTGTCATCAGCAAATTTACTAACCCATCCCTCCACTTCCTCATCCAGGTCATTTATAAAAATCACGAAGAGAAGGGGTCCCAGAACAGATCCCTGAGGCACACCACTGGTCACTGGCCTCCATGCAGAATATGACCCATCTATAACCACTCTTTGCCTTCAGTGGGCAAGCTAGTTCTGGATCCACAAAGCAATGTCCCCTTGGATCCCATGCCTCCTTACCTTCTCAATAAGCCTTGAATGGGGTACCCTGTCAAATGCCCTGCTGAAATCCATATACACTACATCTACTGCTCTTCCTTCATCAATGTGTTTAGTCACACCCTCAAAAAATTCAATTAGGCTCATAAGGCACGACCTGCCTTTCACAAAGCTATGCTGACTATTCCTAATCATATTATGCTTCTCCAAATGTTCATAAATCCTGCCTCTCAGCATCTTTTCCATCAACTTACCAACCATTGAAGAAAGACACTGGTCTCTAATTTCCTGGGCTATCTCTACTCCCTTTCTTGAATAATGAAACACCATTCACAACCCTCCAATCCTCTAGAACCTCTCCTGCCCCCATTAATGATGCAAAGATAATTGCCAGAGGCTCAGCAATCTCCTCCCTCGCCTCCCACAGTAGCCCGGGGTACATCTCATCCGGTCCTGGTGACTTATCCAACTTGATGCTTTCCGAAAACTCCAGCACATCCTCTTCCTTAATATCTACATGCTCAAAGCTTTTCAGTCCACTGTAAGAGATACTAGAAATGGCCGGAAGTGAAAATGATTGCACTACTTCAGCAAGTTAGGACTACGAAGAATTTGTAGGTATTGACAATCATCTTGAATGTTTACAATGAAAATGAAGACTTAGAGGATGTAACTGTTTCTAACCAGCGTCAGTCATGTGCATGTAATGTGGTTGTTAGACAGAACACAGTGTTTATTGCAAACAGTTTTCAAATAGCATCAGTTACGTATGCTTGAGTTACATTATTCATTTGAACCGACCGATGCCGTATTAAAAAGCGATGATTTTTGACACTACTTTATGCAGGAAAACAATGAAGACAGTCCACTATCTGCACGAGGTGTCTGCGCTGATTTTGTTCCCTACAGTCAATCAAAAGAACACTGGATTAATTCCTCTGCTGATAACTATCAGGATCTAATGCACAATTTTATAGTACTGTAGTTATATTGGTAGTGTTCTACTTAAACACAGTTTGTCTTTTTTAAACTATCTCCATGAAACTTTGGCTAATTGGACCAGTTGCTTAATCGGGCCAAAATGTACTGGTCCTGATGTGTCCCAGTTAACCGGAATCCACTACTTAAAATTGCTCTGGGAGTTATCTGCAACCAAAAGGCCATACATCATTTGCTACTTAGTTCTGTACATCGTGTAATTAATGAAAGATCATAAATCCACTCATAATACAACTTGAGAAGTCAAAATGTTGCAACAGATGAGAGAATTACAAAAGGCTTTTAAAATTAAGCAGCAAAACGGGGAAGGCTTCCACTCCATCCAGTCTCTCTATCCATAAACTTCCCAAAAGAACATAACTAAAAGAAATGTAACAGATTTTGTTTTGGGTTTGAGGAAATCAAGTATATGGAGTCAGTACTCAAAAGTAGGATAGAACTGAAAGATCCACCAGGATCTTACTGAATGTAGAGGGCAATAGCTTGTCTACCATTGCTTCTTCCTGTGATCCTTATAACCAAAGTTTCTCCAACAGGGTAAATTCTCTAGATTTTTTAAATAATTCATTTTTCAGGAATTATTGCCCACCACAAACTGCGTCAGGTAGATTCACCATGGATTCTAGAAAATGGTGCTGAGTAGGGAGTTTTAGGATTTAAGGACAAAACCAAATATGCAATTCAGAAAATTGTGGATTTGGAGAGGAACGTCCAGGTAGTGGTGTCCCCCGATCTCTGGTGTTCAAGTCCTTCTGATGGTATTGAACATGGAGGAGTCAAGGCAATTAACTGCAATGCAGTCCAATTGAATATCCGATCAACAGTTGAGCTTGGTGACTTGACAACAGTAACTCCACTGACCATGGGTAGGTGGTTGGGCTCTCACTGAAGATGTTCAGTGATAGTTAAGTGCCTAAGCCTTCATGTTCTTCAAACTGGCTCCATTTGCTGAGTTACAAATATCACTGAACATAGTAAAATAAGCAGCAAGCATTCCAACTTCTGAACTTAATCAGAGAAAGGCTCTTTATGAACATAAATGAACAAAAGAATAGGTTTATACAAATTGTGCATAGAATTAATCTCACTTCTTAAAAAATATGAAAGGCAGCTGAAATACCCAAAGATCTTCATTTTGATCAGAAATCATTTGTCACTAAATGTAGCTTTTCTAACCTCCTGAAACCCATTTGTTAACAAGAGTCTTTCTAGCTGCATCTTGCAATCCATCAATGTTTCTTGCTCCACTAACCCTGCCAGAAATATGCTCACACACCAACCACCCTTTGAGTAAAAAGTCACATTTTATTTATTTGAATTCCGACCACTGATATTTAGGTTCTGTAAGGCAGTACACATTTTCTTAGATTCAGTTGATTTCATTTTTAACTTCGAGGGGTACTGGAGAGCAGGCATTGATTTGCATGTTCAATCTTACTCCTATTTCCACCCTCCAACTGGCAAGTGCTGGTCCACAAACTGGCCAGCAACAAACTCATCGGAATATTGTGAACTAAAAGTCAATTCAATAGTCTCCAGAAATACAGAATAAAACTAAAGTTGCTAGAATTAATCAATGGTTCAGGTAGCATCTATGGAGACAAACAGTTAATTTGAGATCAAGGACCCAAGACTAGGCTACTCAGCTCCACCATGCTGCCTTGCTATACAACAGAAAGCACGGCTGATCACCACAGCCACATCCCTGATCTTCATCTCCCTTTCTACCTTTAGTTACAAAAAACTATCAAGCACAGATTTAAAACTGACCGTGCTAGTTGTAGAAGAGTTCCAATCTTAACCATTCTCTATGCTTCCCAATTGCTGAGAGGTCTAACTCTTCAATTTTTGGTTTTAATCCCTACACCTAACTATCTACCTAGTGGATTTCCTCTATCTACCCCATTCCCCTTTCTAACTTCAATCAAATGATTGCATATTCTTCCAAGTCACAGGGAACACAATCCGAGTTTGTACAATGTAATTTTGGGCATCTGTACTTTTATTTGGGTAATAATCTCTGAACTGATCAGCTAACCAATGCTTCAGTCCCAAGTCCATTTCTGCAAGAGTTCACATGACAGTTACTCATCTGAATTCAGGAGCACTTCAGGTTCTAACAAAATAAAATCTCACCTGATCTTTATCTGCTTTCACTCTTTCCAATTCAGTTTTCAAACTGGAAAAAGATGCTGAAATAGAGAGAAAAAAACAACAGGAAGTTCACATTTACAATGATTTTACATACCAGAATGCTACATTTTTTGTGAATGTTATATAGCAGCCAAACATTTCATGCACAGCTTGTGAACACAGTGCAGGAAGATCCAAATAAGCTGATAGCCAAGATCTTTTTGGTTAGTTGCCAGATCTCAAGAAAAATGAGTGAACACTGCCATTCAAAGTCAGTGGCTCATTCTTCATATGGCGCCTCAGACATGATCACAGACCAGTACTAACACTGGTCTGCAATTAACTGTGCTGAGATGTTCTCTTAAAAAGCTAAATAACCAAATGGTTGTCAGTAAGGTGGTTAAAAAGGCATTTGTATATTCTTTTATTAGCTGAAGCTCAGAACGAGTAGCAGGTTATGCTGAAGCTGTTTACAACACCGCCTGGGCCACAGTCTGATTACATTAGAAATGCGATTATACTGTAAAGGAGATTTGACAATGACAGCAGGACTGGAAAACTGAAGTTAAAAGATTTTATCAGCTGTAGAACTGAGGAAGCTTGGGGAAAACTCTTTTGGAAGTGCATAAACTTATGATGGACTTAGGCACTTCCTATTTGCTCAATCCATTTTCTTAGCAGAGGGGTCAACATCAGGGGCAGACATTTCAAAAACAGATAGATAGTAATGGGAAATAAGGGTGACGGGAATCTGGATCTCAGCACGTACAAATTGTACCAGACATATACATATCACCCGTAGTTAGAGCTGGAAGGTAAGATTAGAATGGAGAGTTCTTTGTCAACTGACATGGATATGTGAGTGGATGTCTTCTGTCAGAAACTTTCAATAACTTTATCAATGTTTATTTGTATTTAAAATTTTTTTTTTGATAGCCAAAATGTGATCTCATTGCTCACTCAAACCATAGCAGGAAGCATCAGGATTTTAACAGCACAGTTATGAGACCTGGAATGCAGGTAGGCCTAATTGTGTTTAATTATAATGGTTGAGACTGAATCAGCAAAAGTAAAAAGCAAAACAGCAAGGTGGTGAACCTGCCACAGATCACCAAAGGGAGACCTTCGGACAATGATCTGATCAGCATTTCCCAAGTCACTAATCGGCTTCACCCCATCACTGCTCACACAGTGAAGGTAGAAGTGACCCCACTGTGAAATAAATGGAAACCTCACTAAACACAATTGTGATCAATCAAACTGAAGAGATGTTTCATCAATAATTATCCTACGGTTGTAATTTATCACCCTACTAATGAATGCACAATGTTCAGTACCATTCACGACTCCCAAAATAATGAAGCAGTTCACATCCAAGTGCAAACAGGACTTGGACAGTAACCAGGCCTTGGCTGATAAGTGACAAGTAATACATGTTCCTCCAGCATTCTGTGTGTTGCTTGGATTTCTAGCATCTGCAGATTTTCTTTTGCCAGTAATATTCACACCACAGAGATGCCAGCCAATGACTATATCCAACAAGAGAAAATCCAGCCATGACCCACTGACATTCAAATGGTATTCGTGTTACTGAATATCCCCCTACCGATATTCTGGGGGTTACACTGATCAAAAACTGAACCGCAGTGATCAAATACACTATGAACAGAGACGCATGTCTTAACTCCCCAAAGCCTATCCATCACACACAAGGCTCTTAAGAAATGTGATGACACTCAAGAAACTTCTTGTAATACAGGACACAACAGTCCACTTACTTCATCACTGACACAGTAGCAGCAGTCCGTACCCTTCACAGAATGCACTGCAGCCACTCCACACAGGACCTTCCAAACCCATCACTTCCACCACCTATGAGCCACAAGTTGCCCTCCATACCTCACACTATCCTGATATGGAATTATCCATTCCTTCAATGTAGCTGGGTCAAAACCTTGGAACACTATGGAGAAGGGGTTGGTGCAAAGAGACAAAAACAACTGACCGAGGTTCATTATCGACCAGACATCAAAGATATACAGGATCAACTGGAATTGAAATTTGGAAACAGAGAAACCACGAACCATTCTTTAAAAGATGTCCATTTTCTGAGAACTAGGAACCATTTTTGAATTTGGAAATGCAAATGTACAGATACTGAATGTCTGTATATTTGTAACTACACACACATATGACTGGTGAGCTGCAACAGCAGACCAGTAGGGAAAGAATGGGAACTCCACACTCCTGGCCTCTGAAATATTTAAAAGAGAAGGAACAGCTTTGCTGATAAAGATACTCTAATACTGAAGATGAACAAGGGAACAAAGAATACATTCAATCTGGTCAGAATTAATGGTCAACCTGTTGCACTGCAGGATGTGTGGTCCGTGCCAGTAAATCTGCAAGCACATTATGGAAAGATGCAAGAACTAAAGAGCAGAGAAAACTGAACACTTAAATTATTCTAACGCAGATGGCCAGTAGCATTAGAGGGGCAGGATTTTCTAAAATTCCTAGAAAAAAAACTTAAATGCATGCAATATGGATACAAGAGGTGTACACAGAATAGAAAGAGCCCTTTGGCCACAATGTTGTATCAAACTAATGCTTCATTGGGAAAGCATTTAACTAATAATGGTTATAAAATCAGAACTGAAGGAAGGCCAAGTTTTACAAGTTGAAAGAGATACATCCCAGGTAGTTTGGAACAACTATTTACTCTCACACCTGATCAGCTATTCAATAAGGCCATAGCTGATAATTTAAACATTCAAACACTTTCCAAAACTATATTATTCCCTAAAAATCCATAAAAAACTAGTGATCTTTCTTGATGCAATTTTGGGGCACTCAAAATAGCTGAGAAAATCTGAGGTAAAATTCAAAAGACTCTAGATTCTGTAATTCAGAAAGAAAAACAGAGATAGAAGTTCTTGTTTTTAGTTTAGAGAGAATAATCTAAAGCAAATTAATTGTCTAGCAGTGAAGTGTGTGTTAATAAACTAAAGGCAGCACAGATTTTAAGGAATAACAACCCAGAAACCTGATTGTTTGGTATCCAAAGAACACCAGCACTAGGTCCAATCTTTTAAATTAATAGAAGAATAGTTCAAAATACATTTATTATCAAAGTACATTTACAGAATACAACTCTGAGATTTGTCCACCTGCAGGCAGCCACGAAACAAAGAAACATCACGGGACCTGTTCCTAGAAAAACATCAGACAACTAACACGCAAAAAAAAAGAACAAATTGCGCACGCAGCAAAAAGTGAGAGCAGAACACAGAATCCCAAACCAGGAAATCAGGAAAACTCAGTTTAGTACTGCAAAGGCAGTCTTTCTTCACTGAAGCGCCCTAGTCCTCACCAATCACCCCAATCAAATCACTCAAAAACAGCAAAAAAGAGTAACCAGGATCTAGTAACACAAGCAACATAAACCTCAAAGTCCCCTCCAAAAATGAGTCCACAGCCATGCTGATCAATCCTTGCAACGTAGATCCCAAGACTCCTACACTTGTCCTCCTACAGCAGCCAGTGAGGAGAGGAAGACCGGTCAAATGCAGGAAGACAATACCGAAAACCCTCCAGCACTCCGCTCTCGTCTCTGTCAACTTCAACTTGCCCGTGCCTCAATTGGAGAGAGGCAATAGAGTTAATCATGGGCGCCAGCCCTCTCTCCATGTTTCTGGTCGCATCCTCCAAACTCTCTTGGAGACAGCTCATTCGGTCCAAAAACACATCAAAGCCTAAGTCAAAGGCTCCAATAGTATACAGTTTAGAAATAGATTATACTCGAAAGGAGTAAAACAGCAGGTTTTGAACTGTATGCAGGACATTGTCATTGGTTGCATTGTTTGCTGGCAGCATCTTGAAGATCAAATACTTCAATAATACATTAGTTGGCAAACTGAAGCCAAAATCAAGGTGATGACAGGAGGGAGAAGGCAGTGACGCTTGTGTGTTTTGCTGCCTGAAAATCCGTAACTGGTGTAGAGCAGGAATTGGCTCTTTGGGATGTATTCCACATAGAGGGTAGCAGTAATCAGGAACAAGATGCATTTGGACAAGTACGCAGACAGAAAAGGTTTACAGGGATACTGATCGAACACAGACGAGTGAGATAAGTACTGATAGGCATCACAATCAGCATGGACTAGGTGCACCAATAAGGCCTGTTTCTGTGCTGTATGAAGTACACCTGGCTGGGGAGAGCTTATACTTTTCTTAAATTCTTTCTTAAAAATAATGGAGAAACACCAACAGGAGTCATCTACAGGATCAAATTTATTGGACAGGGAGGCAAATATTCAAATCAATAAAGCCACACTGGAGATTACTTGTCCATTCATGAGATTCCAGTTAACTCTCTGCATCATTTCATCAGAATGGGGCAGAGCTGGTGAAATCTTAGCAATACAAGTACTCTACAAGATGGAGCTCCTACACGGGACAATATAGAGCACATTCTACATCTTACTGTGATTCCCCCTCATTTTTCTGTCTCCCATACAGATCCTCGAGGGCTCACAAAATGATTAAGATGCACTGTCAGAGAAGGACAAACAGGGTTATGTTTTGCACTGGGAATCATACACAATTAAATGCAAGAATATATTGGCAGCAATGACACGGGTCCATTGATTTCACAACCATGTGAGTTTTGCAGTGATGCTATTTTAAGGTAAAACACCACTCAACATCCAATGGCAGCCAACATTTTGTTCAAATACAGGACATTAGCAGCTCGTCAGGTAGGTTGTGGCAAGGTCAGCAGTAATGTCAGTCACTGCCACGTCAGTGACTTCTCTGCCAAAGGAAGCTATTGGATTTTTTGCCTAAATGGGGACATATGGAACTAATTGTGGAAGATTATTTATAACAACGCCACATCAAGTAATTTTAACATTCAAGGTGTTGTTTTCTCATAAATGTTGAGGGGGAAGGAGAAGGAGGTGGCAGCAGAGGATGTAGTGGGAGGTGAAGGCAAGGAACTGGGAGGAGTGAGGGAGTGATTATAAGTAGGTCTACACCATAAGCAAGAGAAAATCTGCATATGCTGGAAATCCAAGCAACACATACACACTTGTGTTGACTACACCTTAAGGCTCATGGGCACTCTATACTTTCCCATATCTAAAATCAAAAAGTGTTGCAAATCTGCACTCCACTATCTACCAAACCCAACCTATAAACATATATTATTAACTGCACAAGGCTTTGAGGCTTTCGATAACAGCATAACCACAGAAGCTATCGCCACATTGGAAACCATTAACATACAGCATACACCTCTGCACAAATCAAACAGCTGCAGGGATTTGTTAGGTGGCCTGAGCTTACGACCGAGATTTGTCATTCCCTGTTTTATCATGGATAAAAATGTCTGGTTTCCAGTCACTGCAGTGATGGGGAAGAGAATATTGTTGGACAAAAGATTATCTTCCTAGCAGAGGCAGGAGATTAGTCCACTCAATGGTATTACTTGACTTAAAATTTAGATCCATGACAGTCAATATGTTCCCTTTTAAAAACTAACAATAGTTTAATAACAGAATAGCCTTTATTGCAGGTATATTTTGTTTTGAGCACAAGAATAAATGATATATTAATGTAAAAGATGCCTTGAAGGACTTGCAGATTTGTGTGTTTGAAGCTTAGGAGAATTAAAGAACTTTCAATAAGGCAGTTGAAATAAATCAGTAAAAGAGTGGAGACCAGATGAATTACTCATTTGGTCTAAACAGGCTCTTCTGATTGCAATAGGAGAGGATGGATTAACCAATGCCATTCCAGCATTGCTTTACAAGGATGATCTGAAAGTAGGGCTTTTCACGACGTTACAGACCACTGTGACCCATTAATATTAGTGAACCAGCTAAGCACATCTCCAGCAAGTGATGTCAGCTGAGAGACAGTGAAAGGCATTACTCGTAAGCTTCATACCTTCCAAGATGTCTGAGAGTCAACGAGTCAAAAACAACAGATGATGGAAAGATATTAGAGAAAAAACACAAATTAACAAATTAAGTAGCATTAAACTAAGATCATATATGCTTTTTAAGAATATCTTGTTTGTATTTAACTCATTCCTTGTCTAAAGATGAGCAGAATATAACTTTATTAATGATTTACAGCACTGAATGCATCTTTTGCTGCAGAGCCTTTGTATAGTGGTCAAAATGGCACTGGCATCCCAGCCTGCATTTTCCTTACCACAGCCAGTTTGCTCTGCTTGCTTGCTTCCATGCGGTTCATGAGAAGGACAGAAGGAGCCCTGGATAAGAGCATCACTGCTGTCCCAACTAGGAATCGACAACTAATAAAGGGTGTGAATGAGCCCAATGCTGGGCACTGCTTTCAGGAAAGACTGGTGGATGTGGTGGTTGGGGGGTGGGAGTAAATGTGTTCAGGAGAACCACAGATGGCCCTTGCGGGAGAATGCTGTATTATAGCTTTCCCCCACACAACTTTCTATTGATAACAGCTTGCTTTTGTCACTACTAATAGTTTCAGGAATTCAGCTCAGAGTTATCTGTTGATCTGTTTCCATATTTTCTAATGTCCATTTAGACCATTTTCCTCCAGTTCATTATCACAACTTTCTTCACTATCCATTCTAATGTGCTATTGTCCATTTGTTGGTCATCTGACATGAGTATTTTGCCTTTTAAAAACTATCTTTTGTCAAATATTCCAAATTGAATATAAGAAAACTGCAAGGAAGTTTACAGAAACTTATGAAATTGACTTTCCTTTCCCACTTAACTGAATGGTAATGTTGGATTTTTGTTGGAAGGGCCTTACCTTTAATAATACAATCATAGCCCTCAGTATCTCCAAATCATCTTTGTAAAGGTTTGGAAAGACAACACCATAGCTAAATAGTTCAGCTCTTCCTGTTCTTCTCAATTAGTGCTTGCAATGCCATCTTGGTTCTAATCCTACAGCATAAATCAGGTGAAAAGTCCTCAGCTGGTTCAGGAAAACAACCACTCTGACTCCTGCTTCATCCAATGAAGGAAGCCTTCAGCTTTTTCCAACAATACGTAGAACATTACAGCACAGGAACAGCTCCTTCTGCCCAGGGTACTGTGCCAAACTCATTAAATAATGACATATAATTCCTTCTAACTGCACATGGTCCATATCCTTCCTTTCTCTGTATTAACATACTTACTCAAGAGTATCTAATGAGACTCCATCTCATTTGCCACCACCACCATCCCTGGCAGCACATTCCAGACACGCAAGGCTGTTAAAAAATCAATTTGGTCCACACATCTCCTTTGAACTTACACCCTCACATTTTATCTAAAGGGATTCAAATTAAGCACCTGATCAGCCCCTAGCTCAAACACAGACACTGCCATTATATTGGAATGGGTATGGAAGAACCTTCTGCAAAGTAACAATTCATCTAGACAACTCAATTAGAAATATTTTCTGTTTTTGTTTATTGATACCCAGTACAGTTCTTTTATTTCACTCACCAATCTCTTCCTTGCAATTATCAATTTCCAACTGCAACGTTTCTTCGATGTTCTCCTTCAGACACTGCTCTGCTTGAATCTGCTCCTTCAAGAAAAGGATTTCTGCCTTTAGTTTCTCTTCCAGATGATCAGCTGCCGTCCGTACACTGATGATATCTTCACGGTATTTCTGAACTAGTTCACGTAGTTCCTGAATCAAAGTGACAAACACAAAGGTAGTAATTTGCTGCACATTCTATCTGCAAAATACAGATGGCTTAGGCAACAGCTGCAATTAGACCACAATATCAATTACACAGAACATCTGGCATTGGCTTAAGGGTTAGAATGATGAGTAATTATTAAGGCTACATGCTTGATATTGAATACTATGTAGTACCATCAGAAGTTTTGCTCCCAAAGTCACAGGTTTCCTTACTGAACCGGTAAGATCCTAATAAGCCAACTCTGATTCATGCACAGATCAAGGTCAGAGGCAACAGTACATAGAATATACCTGGTGGCTGAAATAAACTCCCCAGTTTAGGCTTACAGGATAGCACTGATATTAAACTCATTTCACTAGAAACAAGCAGCTCACCATATCTTTCACAAGTATCCAAATAAAATCAAAAGGCTAGATTGTGAGATTTAAGTTTACCTCCACAGTGTCTGGTGGAATGAAGTTCTCTTCCTGAAGAACAGAAGAGTGCAAACTATGCTTTCCCTGAAGACTCTCATTTTCTTTCTGTAGCCTCATCAGCTCCTCAGATACCTGTTCCCGTGCCTGAATAAGCACAGCCTTTCAAAACAAGTACAATCAGATATTAATTGCCTGCTTTTAGTGATTTTTAAAATATTATAAAAACAAATCAACTTTGAATCTATAGCTCAAAGATTGAAACAAACAAGCAAAATCATTGATGATTAGGATTACAAACAAACCTATTCCGAACTATTGACAATAACCAGCTTTTTCATTGATAATTTCCTTAAATTTCACCATAATAACCTTCACTGTTAATGGGGGGGGGGGGGGTAGAACAGTTATGATACTATTTTCAGTAGTATAATGAAGTAAATTTTTGTGCTGAATAGTTGAATCAGTGATTTCACTTATGGCATGTCTACAGAAGCCAAACCATTTTCAGAACCACAAACTGAATTGATAAAATCAATATGAAAATCATTTATTCTCTGTAAAACTGTACTTGATGTATTTTAAACTTTTTGTAAGTGCCACAGTCATAAATGCATCCAAAACAAAATTTGCCAATCTACTCTGACAAACCATTTGCTCCTGGGTGCTTCGTTGGGCTTGGGAAAACAACTGCTGCATGTTGGTAAGCAAGTTCTCAGCCTCCTGTGCTCGTTGCATCAATCTAGCCACCTGGGAGAATATAAGCACAATAAACACCAAGAGTTGAACAAGATATGCTGGCCTTATCACAATGCTTATTCAAAGTTTTCTTTCAATGTCTCAATTAAAACATAGCCCAGAAAATATTTCAGATTATTTTAAAATTACTGAATCACGTGCACTTACAAAATGCTCTGCAAGTGGAGTAATCTATTTCAAAGGACAGAAATACAGTAAAAGTCACAGGGTTGCTGAGATTATTCCTTCACTCAAGCTTTTTTGCATTTCTTAGTTTACTATAAAATTATTTCCTTTGGTCTAAATTGATCAGAACATTCTCTGTTACAAAAGTAACATGTTCCTTTGGGTAGCCAGTACACCCTGGGTTTAACACAAGTCATAGCACGGAATTCATGGACTAGAGGGCCACTTCCTGTGCTGTATTGTTCTATGCTCTATAGTGTAGAATATGAAATATTTGAAAATAACTAGTCTTAAATTCGAATGGAGTGGTAAATGTTGATACCAAGCTAATTAATTTGTTTTGACCATAAGGCTACACTGATAGTTCACTGAGTCTTTTTCCAATGAAAGAATGAACTTATTTATATGGTACATTTCATAGCTCTTGACACTTCATGCTGGTTCCCAACCAAAGAAGCATTTTTGAAGGAGACGCACTACTGTAATACAGGGAAGGCAGTAAAGAGCAATGAAGTAAACAATTAAGCTATAGTTCTAATGCAAACTGTAGGGCAAATGTTCACCAGAATATCTGCCGTTTTTATTTGAATAGTTCCATGCAATCTTTTACAACTACCTGAGAGGTCAAACTAAATTTTGGTTGAAGATTTGAGGAATATCACCTTCTGAAAGTGCAGTATTCTTATCAGTGTATGAATTACAATGTTCAATTATTGAGCTGGACTTGAACCCACAACCATTTGACTCAAGGGGTGAGACATTTGATGTAATAATGTTGTAGGTGCAGTTGCACAATTGTGCCAAATTAGCTATAAATCACTAGATTTCTCCAGTGCCTGTGTTAAATGAAGGAATATTAGCTGGCTAAAATGGCTACCAAGCTACATGCAAAGATCCCTGCTGGGCACATGTGTGATATCAGCATTGATTGGATACACAGGAACTCAGAAAACAGAAGTACGTCATTCCACCCTTCTCTGCCATTCACTGCAACCTCTGTCTCAATGACGTATTCATACTCTCACCCCATACTACTTGATGCCTTCTGTGTTTAAACATTTATACATGTCCTCAAAAATATTACGATGACTTACCACTACAACCCTCTGCAGTAATGACTTGCACAGGTTCAACCCATTCTTCCCCATCTCAGTTCTAATCTACCGACTTACTGTATGACATGAAACTGATTTGTATTTTGCAAGTTTCAATTGGAATCTGAATCAGGTGTTGTAAAGTTTGTTAACTTAGTACAATGCAATACATGATAATTTAGAAAGAAATAAGTAAATCAAGTATATATATGTATATTGAATAGTTAATTTTAAAATAGTGCCAAAACAGAAACAAAAGTGAGGTAATGTTCAAGGGTTCAATGTCCATTTAGGAATCAGATGGCAGAGGGATAGAAGCTGTTCCTGAATCGCTGAGTGTGCCTCCAGGCTTCTGTATCTCCATCCTGCTGGTAACAGTGAGACAAGGACATGTCTTGGGTGGTGGGGGTCCTGAATGATGGATGGCACCTTTTTGAGACACCGCTCCTTGAAGATGTCTTGGGTACAATGGAAAATAGTACCCAAGATGGAGTTCACTAATTTTATAACTTTCTGTAGCTTCTTTTGATCCTGTGCAGTAGCACATCCCTCCCATATGAGTAATGCAGCCAGTCAGAATGCTCTCTAATCTGTACAGGTTTAATGTTTTAGGTGACAAAACAAACCTCCTCAAACTGCTAATGAAATATAACCACTGTCTTGCCTTCTGCATCCATATGTTGGGACCAGGTTAGATCCTTAGAGATCTTGACACACAGTAACTTGAAATTGCTCCTCTCTTCACTTCTGATCCCTCTATGTGGATTGGTTTGTGATCTCTCATCCTATTTTTTCTGAAATTCAGTCAGCTCTTTGGTCTTACTGACTTTGAGTGCAAGGTTGTTGGTGTGACATCACTCAACTAGCTGGTATATCTCGCTCCTGTATGCCCTCTTGTCTCCAGCTGATTCTGCTAATAATAGTTATATCATCAGTAAATTTCTAGGTGGCATTTGAGCTGTGCCTAGCCAC
The DNA here is from genome assembly GCF_030028105.1 of Mobula birostris. Lineage (NCBI taxonomy): Eukaryota > Metazoa > Chordata > Chondrichthyes > Myliobatiformes > Myliobatidae > Mobula > Mobula birostris. The sequence continues at coordinate 53,567,952 of NC_092394.1, forward strand.
AGAGTCATGGGTATAGAGAGAGTAGAGCAGTGGGTTAAGCCCTAAGGTGTGCCAGTGTTGACTGTCAGCAAGGATGAATTATTAATACCAACCCACACAGATTGTGCTCTTTGATTAGGAAACTGAGGATCTATTTGCAGGGGTAAGTACAGAGACTCAGGTTCCATAGCTTATTGCTCAGGACTGTAGGAATGATGGTGTTAAACGCTGAGCTGTAGTCAATGAACAACATCCTGACATTGGTGCTTGTATTGCTCAGGTGATCAAAGGCTGTGTGAGGAGCCAGTGAGATTGCATCTGCTGTACACCTACAGTGGCGGTAAGCAAATTACAGTGGGTCCAGGTCCTTGCTGAGACAGGAGTTGATTCTGGCCATGACCAACCTCTCAAAGCGTTTCATTACTGAAGATGTGAGCACTACTGGATGATAGTCATTGAGGCAGCTCACACTGCTCTTCTTGGACAATGGTATAATTGTCGCCCTTTTGAAGCAGGTGGAAACGTCCGACTGTATCAATGAGAGGTTGAAAATGAATACACCCGCCAGATGGTTGGCACAGTTTACAGAGCCTTACCACTGGGACCCGCCACCTTACGAGGGTTCACCCTCCTGAAAGACAGCCTGACATCGTCTGAGACAGATCACAGGGTTCTCTCAATCTACAAAATTCTAGTGAACACAAACCTAATCAACTTTACCTCTCCACACATGATTGGACCATCCAATGCTGCACCGTAGAAATACATCCTTGCCCCTGTATTCAAATCTTCCTACCATGAAGGCCCTGCCAACATTTACCTTCTTAAACTGTTTTGTTCAACTGCGTGCATGCGTTCAGTGGCTGGCATACAAGGACACTCAACACTTGAAGGACTGTGTCCTGCAGCACTACAAACCTTGTGCTAGAAGGTGGCATAAGACCACAAGACATAGGAGCAGAATTAGGCCATTCAGCCCATTGAGTTCACTCAGCAATTTCATAATGGCTGATCCAATTCCCTCTCAACCCCATTCTCCTGCCTTCTCCCCGTAACCTTTCATACCCTGATTAATCAGGAATCTATCAACCTCCGCCTTAAATATACCCAATGACCTGGCCTCCACAGCTACCTTTAGCAAAAACTTCCACAGATTCTCCATCCTCTGGCTAATGAAATTCCTCCTCATCTCTGTTCTAAATGAACACCTCTCTATTCCAGGGGTTCCCAACTTTTTTTAATGCCATGGAGCCTTACCATTAACCAAGGGTCCATGGACCCCAGGCTGGAAACCCCTGCTCTATCCTGAGGCTGTGTCCTCTCGTCCTAGACTCCCCCACCACGGGAAGCATCCTCCACATCCACTTTATCTCGGTCTTTCAACATTCGATAGGTTTCAATGAGATCCCCTCTCATTCTTCTAAATTCCTGTGAGTAAAGACCCAGAGCCATCAATCGCTTTTCATATGATAAGCCTTTCGTTCCTGGAATCATTCTTGTGAACTTCCTCTGAAACTTCTCCAATGTCAGCATATTCAAATCCTCTTGTATTGAATAACACTGCATTTGCCTTCTTCACCACTGACTCACCCTGCAAATTAGAAACAGAAAACCTAGAGCTCAATACAGGCCCAATGGCCCACAATGCTGAGCTGAATATGTACTTACTTTAGAAATTACCTAGGGTTACCCATAGCCCTCTACTTTTCTGAGCTCCACGTACCTATCCAAGAGTCTCTTAAAAGACCGTATTGTATCTGCCTCCACCACTGTGGCCGGCAGCTCATTCCACACACTCACCACTCTCTGCATAAAAAATTTACCCCTGACATCTCCTCTGTACCTATTTCCAAGCACCTTAAAACTGTGTCCTCTTGTGTTATCCATTTCAGCCCTGGGGAAAAGCCTCTGACTATCCACACGATCAATGCCTCCAACATTGCCCCTCGGCTCTTGAACTTTCTGGGGTAATTGATGGAACCGCAGAAGATATTTCTGTAGGGGCTGAGTTATAATCATAGAAGAATTTACAACATGAAAATAGACTTTTCAGTCTGGTGTACTTCCTGATTAACTAGCCATATGACGCAGTTGCTATCGAATCAGCGCAGGAGGCCTCATGCATTAGCACAGGCAAATAAAAATAAGGCAGCCATTGTGTGACACACATAAAAACTGCTGGTGAACGCAGCAGGCCAGGCAGCATCTATAGGAAGAGGTACAGTCGACGTTTCAGGTTGAGACCCTTCGTCAGGACTGACTGAAAGAAGAGCTAGTAAGAGATTTGAAAGTGGGAGGGGGAGGGGGAGATCGAAAATTATAGGAGAAGACAGGAGGGGGAGGGATGGAGCCTAGAGCTGGACAGGTGATTGGCAAAAGGGATACGAGAGGATCATGGGACAGGAGGCCCAGGGAGAAGGAAAAGGGGGAGCAGGGGAAAAAACCCAGAGGATGGGCAAGGAGTATAGTGAGAGGGACAGAGGGAGAAAAAGGAGAGAAAGAAAAAAAATATAATAATAAAAGATAAATAAATAACAGATGGGGTACGAGGGGGAGGAGGGGCATTAACAGAAGTTAGAGAAGTCAATGTTCATGCCATCAGGTTGGAGGCTACCCAGACGGAATATAAGGTGTTGTTCCTCCAACCCGAGTGTGGCTTCATCTTTACAGTAGAGGAGGCCGTGGATAGACATATCAGAATGGGAGTGGGACGTGGAATTAAAATGCGTGGCCACTGGAAGACCCTGCTTTCTCTCGCGGCCAGAGCGTAGGTGTTCAGCGAAACAGTCTCCCAGCCTGCGTCGGGTCTCGCCAATATATAGAAGGCTGCATCGGGAGCACTGGATGCAGTATATTGTGTGAGTGGACCAGTGTTAGAGTGGGGAGCCAGTACAGAGTACCTGTGGCCATTCCTTTCAATAATAATTATACCGATTTACATACTGTTGAGGGGGACAACATACCGGGGGAGCTGCAGCAACTGGGTATCTGGCACTGTGGCTCAGAAGGGAAAGTGGAGGGGGGCAGGGGAGAGAGATGGGGATGCAGTAGTGATGGGGGATTCCATAGTTAAGACCAGACACAACATTGTAAAGGAGGAGGGTGAGCAGCCAGAAATCTTGGTACATACTGGCACCAGTGATGTAGGTAGGAAAAGGGAGGAGGTCTTGAAGAGAGAATTTAGGGAACTAGTTAGAAAGCTAAAAGCAGGACCTCTGGATTGCTGTCCGTGCCGCAAGCCAGTGAGGGATAAGAACAGGATGATTTGGCAGATGAATGCATGGTTGAGAGAGTGGTGCAGGGGGTGGGCTTTCAGATTTCTGGATCATTGGAATCTCTTCTGCAGAAAGAATGACCTTTGCAAAAAAAAAAAACAGGTTACTCCTGAACCTGAAGGGACCACTATCCTTGCAGGCAGGTCTACTAAAGCTGTTCGGGTGGGTTTAAACTAGTTTAGCAGGGGATGAGAACTAGAGTGAGAGGGCCATTAGTTTACAAAGAGAGGCAGTGTGTACTGAGACTCAGATAATTGCAGTCAGCGGGATGAGTTGCAGTGTAAAAGGGGGACAAAATGAAAAAGGGTGACTGTTACAGGATTGAAGATGTTATGTTTGAACGCACAGAGTATATACCTTCTCATCCCTTCTCTACTACCCTGCCCTCATGATCTGCCCATCATCTCCCTCTGGTTCCCACCTCCTTCCCTATATTCCATGGTCTAAAGTCCTCACTGAACAAATTCCTGCTTGTTCAGCACTTAATCTCTTCCACCTATTACCCAGAGTTCTCTCATCTCTCTCTTCTCACATCACCTGCTAGCTTGGGCTCCACACCCCCTCCACCGCCCTATTCTGGCTCCCGTCCCGTTCCTTTGCAGTCCTAATGAGGGGTCTCAGCCCTAATTTTTGACTGTTCATTTCCCTTCCTAGATAATGTCTGACCTGCTGAGTTCCTGCAGCAGTTTGCATGTAGCTATTACACATGGCAAAAAAAAATCACAAGTTCAATGTATGTTTGTACCTAATTATGATGTGAGTAGAGCTAAAGGTGGCACCAGACGGTGGTGTCTCTTAGTTATTAGCGAAACAGTTAAATTCTTCCTATTCTAATGTCTCTGTTTTCCTTTTCAGAATTGCTGGGGGTCCTATCGTGATATTTGGTCTACAGCAGCATTCAAAGACTGAGGTTCTGCAGGACTGTGTGTTGTTGTTCTTGGAGCTCGCCATCAGCTGCATTTTGGCCTGAAATCAGGCGGCTTCAGGGCCTACAAGGCCCTGTGGACATGAATTCTTCCCAGTGTTGCATACTGAAATGTAACAGGAGCCGGAACATCGAAGACAGCAAGAGTGGCTCTGTACTCAGTAATCCATTTGCCAATTCTCCAGTTGGAGAACTCAAAATAAAAAGGAAAGACTAACATCGAAATAGTGACTGTTGTCTCCCCTGACGCTGTGGAAGGAGACAGAGAGAGACAGAGATGTTGGAGTGAACAGTTAAGTTTTTAATGGACTATAGACCATGGTCTCTCTTTGGGGGCTTTGCTTGCATGGTGGGAATGCTGATGCTTTATGCTAGAATAATTTGAGGGAGGGAGAAGGGGAGAGTTGATGCTGCTTATGCATGGGAGGGAGGGAGTGGACTTTTGGGTTTTTACACTTTTCCTGTCATTCATTTTTTGGGGGGGGGGTTCTTCTGTTTTCAGGATATCTGCGGAGAGGAAGAATTTCAGGTTGTAGATTGTCTACATTCTGAAATTAAATGGAGCTATTGAACTATCTGAATTACAAATACACTGTACATCTCTTAGTGCGATTGATTTAGTCCTCCCATCTGAAGACTAAAATTTAGACAAGCACTCCCCCCGTACAAAAAAAATTGATTCTGCTCTGATGTGCTATGGCTACCCTCCCTGACACTGTGTGCTGTTGTGCCAGCAACCTGCCATGAATTTCTGCCCTTTGATGTCATTCTCCCAGCAATGAATTAGCCCAGTTCAGTATGGAGAGGCTGCCTTTGAGGGCTAATCTTGGACAGGCAAGGTTAAATAGTGGGACCACTCAGTGCTGAGATGAGGTACTTTGGCCTCAGTCTGGCCTGCAGAGTGCTGTGTTTACTAGGGACAGGCAGCCGATGCTCCACAGGTTGACAGTCCGCTTGGTGGATGCGATCAAACTGTTGACTCCTGCTACTTGGCTGAGCATTTCTAAGCAGAGACTTTTCTATAATTACAAGCGTAAACCATGAAGGAATCTCAGAGCCAGACTGTTAGGACAGATGCTTAAACAGGAAAGGCAATAACGATACAGACAAATAGGATTAATGCAGATGGGATAAAGGTCTGCATGTACATGATGAGTTGATGGGTTTGCTAATCTTCATCCAAACAAACAGGGGCTTCCGTCAGGGTGAGTCAGTAAGATCCAGGCAGCGTAACACTGAGCACTGCAGCCAGACCTCAGTAACAGCCTTAACACATTGTGCCAAAAGGACAGAGCCTGAGCCCACAGCCCAGTGCTGAGCTGCTGGACAGGCTCATTTTGTCCCACCCACACTGGCAGTCTCTCTATACTGGGCAATTCATTCTAAGCACTACCAGTTTCCTGAATATAATGCTTTCATTAGCACTTATTCCCGGGAGTGCATTCTGTGTGCTATGCTAGGTACAAGTATTAGAAATTTTGTGGCTATCCCAGCTACCTGATTACTTGTATCATCAGAGTTCTGTTTGACATAAACTTCCAACTCCTGTTTCTCCTTCATTGTTTTCTCCAGCTGTTCATTAGCTTGTCGGAGCATCACTTGCAGCTTCTTCACCTGTAGAGTCATCAATCAGACAGATATCTCAGAGGGAATTCAGCGTGTGCAAACAGCAAGAACTTTCAATATTTCTATGCACAATTTATGTGGAAAAGACTGCTGATCTAAGAAAATATTGTGTTGTTTTTAACAAACAAGCATCTGTTTAAGTTTCTTGACTAATGATCCAGGAAATCTTAATTTGTTTAATTTGAAATAAAACTTATTCACCATTAAATGAACATGCAGTCATTAGAACTTGCCTGGCTCAATATCTACTGCCCTTGTCTGGTTCAGTCAAAGTGTAACTCCAGACCTTGAGAGATATGCCTGATTCATAAATGCCCTAATAAAATAATCCAGCAAGTCCAGGGTAGCAACTTGGGTAATGATCATTGGACTTGCTAGCAATACCCACATGCTACAAATGAAAAAGGCACAGGAGAAATATGGAAAGAGTGATCACAAAGGCCCAGCAACATGTGGAAATACACAAAATTGAGTGAGTGAGCAATACAAAAGTACATATATTGAGTGAAGGATGAAAAAGGACACCATGGACACCAGGAAACCAATAGAAAGTAGTTTTAAAAAGGGCTGCAAAAGCGCCAGCATGAAGGAAATTGGTTACATATAGAAGACAAAATGAACACTGATGCTATTGCCAAGCATAAATACTGGCTGGCTCTGGTTAGCCTGTTGGAATATTTCCCTGCTGCAACTTCCATGCATGTTTACTTTATATCACACAATATGTTTACAGATCATTAAACTTGTTATAATATCAGGCTTGCAAATTCAATCAAATCTTATTTGAATGGCCTGTTTTGATGCACAAAGTGATGTGTCAGCAAGAAAGCCCCCCCCAAGGGCCTGACAGTATACCTGGAGACTGTGCACCCCAGCAAGCAGATGCTCTTACTGACATCTTCAACATTTCCCTGGATCAAATCACCATCCTCACAGGATTCAAGACCAACACCATCATCCCAGTGCCCAAGAAGCCGACTGTATTCTGCTTCAATGACTACCGTCCCTTGGCACTGACCTCAGTAATATCGAAATGTTTCGAGCATCTGGTCATGAATTGCAATAAATCCAGCCTTCTCACCACACTGAACTTCTCCCAGTTCACAGATGATGCCATAGCCTCCGCCCTTTACATAGTCCTGTCCCACTTGGATAATGGTGTCTCTGATGTCAGAATTCTATTCAGTGATTTCATTTCTGCTTTCAGTATAATCATTCCCAACAAGCTGGTGGAAAACTTTTCCATATTGGGTCTCAACACTGCCCTCTGTAACTCGATCTTGGACTTCCTGACGAAGAGACCACAGACAGCAAAATCCCTGGCTCCAACACGCTGCGTACCAGTGTGCACCCCCCCCCCCCCCGGCCAATGGTGGGGCCTGCACCCCTGGTCAAAATTTCTGTTACTGTGAATAGTTAAGTGAGTAGAAGATGAACTGATCTCCAAAGGCCATAAAGTTAAAGATGAAACATTCTTTTCAACATTTTAAGCAAGATTAGTGTATTATTTTTGTTTTGTACAATTTTAGAGTGAAAAAAGGAAAGTTTGGGAACCCCAAGAGATTTGAGCTCTCAGATAACTTTTACCAAGGACTCAGACCTTAAATAGCTTGTTAGGGCTATGGCTTGTTCACAATCATTGTTAGGAAAGGCCAGGTGATGCAAATATCAAAGCTTTATAAATACCCTGACTCCTCAAACCTTGTCCCAACAATCAGCAGCCATGGGCTCCTCCAAGCAGCTGCCTAGGACTCTGAAAATTAAAAAAAATGATGCCCACAAAGCAGGAGAAGGCTATAAGAAGACAACAAAGCATTTTCAGGGAGCCGTTTCCTCAGTTCGTAATGTAATTAAGAAATGGCAGTTAACAGGAATGGTGGAGGTCAAGTTGAGGTCTGGAAGACCAAGAAAACTTTCCGAGAGAATCGCTCGTAGTATTGCTGGAAAGGCAAATCAAAACCCCCGTTTGATTGCAAAAGACCTTCAGGAAGATTTAGCAGACTCTGGAGTGGTGGTACACTGTTCTACCATGGAAGAGTCATCAGAAGAAAACCTTTCCTTCGTCCTCACCACAAAATTCAGCGTCAGAAGTTTGCAAAGGAACATCTAAACAAGCCTGATGCATTTTGGAAACAAGTCCTGTGGACTGATGAAGTTAAAATAGAACTTTTTGGCTGCAATGAGCCAAAAGGATTTGGAGAAAAAAGGGTGCAGAATTTCATGAAAAGAACACCTCTCCAACTGTTAGCCACAGGGGTGGATCGATCATGCTTTGAGCTTGTGTTGCAGCCAGTGGCACAGGGAACATTTCACTGGTAGAGGGAAGAATGAATTCAATTAAATACCAGCAAATTCTGGAAGCACACATCACACCATCTGTAAAAAAGCTGAAGATGAAAAGAGGATGCCTTCTACAACAGGATCATCATCATCAGGTGCCGTGCCCAGTCTGAGCTTTGACTGCCTTGGCCCACACACTCCTGTTTCGGGTCAAGTGGATCAATTCATTGATATTCATTTCCAGTTCTCTGGCTACTGTCTCCATCATCATTTGCCTTTGTCTTTCTCTTGTTTTCTTCCCTTCAATCTTTCCCATAATTACCGTGCATTCTAACTCCTCTTTCCTAATCACATGTCCAATGAAGTTACGTTGCCTTTTCATGATCTCATACATTATCTCTTTTTGTGTTTGCTCTGTTCATGACATTCTTGTTAGAGATTTGTTTCGTCCATGATATTCTTTGCATCCTCCTCAAAAATCACATCTCTGCTGCTTCAATTCATTTCCTCATGTTGCTAGATATTGTCCAACATTCTGAGCCATATAACATAACTGGATAAATGTAACATTTCAGTACTCTGAGGCGGGTTGTCACGCCTAGTTTAGTATTGGTCAGTATACTCTTCATTCTCGTAAAGGTGTCTTTTGCCATCCCTATTCTTCTTTTAATGTCCAAGTCGCATCTGCCATCTGTTGTCACCCAGCTTTCTAAGTAGCAAAAGTTCTGTACTTGTTTTATGTCTTCCCTATTTATTCTCAGTCTGCAGATAGGATTCTCCTTCTTTTTGGGTATCACCATACATTCTGTCTTTTTGCAATTGATAGATAGACCCATTTTTGCACGTTCTTCAACAATTATATCAATTAAGTTTTGTAGTTCTTCCTCCGTACTTGCAATTAAGACAGTGTCATCTGCATATCTGAAATTATTGATGTTTTCACTCCCAACTTTGATTCCCAAGATGTCTCTTATTTTTTGTAATATTGTCTCACTGTAACAAATCATTAAACAAATCAGGGGAGAAAAGACACCCTTGTTCAACGCCTCTCTTGATTTTCGTAAACTGACTCACTTCTCCATCTATTCTTACAGCAGCAGTTTGTTCCCAGTACAGATTTCTGATTAGGCGGAGGTCTTTCGAATCTAGATCTAGAGTTTTCTGTAATATTTCAAATACCTTATTGTGCTTCACTTTATCAAATGCTTTTGTGTAGTCGATAAAACAAACAAACAAATCTTTCTGCACTTGAATAGCTCGTTCTGATAGTATCCTTAACATCAATATTGCGTTTCTTGTACCTTTGTCTTTCACAAAACCCATTGTTCTTTGCCTATTTCAGCTTGCATCTTACTTTTAGCTCTTGTCATCAAAATTCTTAGAAGCATCTTGGTGATATGACTCATTAAACTTATGGTCCCATGTACTTCACATTCTATTGCTCCAGGTTTCTTATGAAGAGTGATAAATCCTGATTTTTTCATCTCTTCTGGTATTATTCCAGTCTCATAAATGTCATTGATTAAATCAGTAAGTTTTTCAATTCCATAATCTTCAAGGGCGATAATTTGTTCTATTACTAATTCATCAGGACCTGCTGCCTTTCCTTTCTTCATCTTATTTATTGCATTACGAACTTCAGATTTTAAAATACTTGGACCTTCAATGTTTTTCTTAGCTTCAGGTTTTTCGCCTTGATCGTCTTCAAACAATTCCTGAATATACTCAGTCCATCTGTTCATAATCTCATCCTTCTCCATGATAATGGTACTGTCCTTTGCTTTCAAACATTCACCTGAAGAACAGAGGAGCTTTTTACCAGTGATATTCTTGATTTGTTGATGTAACCTTTTTGGATCAGTGATAGGGATTCTTTCTATTTGTTCACATTCCTGGTTTAACCATTCTTCAAAGTTGCTGGTGAACGCAGCAGGCCAGGCAGCATCTCTAGGAAGAAGTACAGTCGACGTTTTGGGCCGGGACCCTTCGTTCTGATGCTGCCTGGCCTGCTGCATTCACCAGCAACTTTGATGTGTGTTGCTTGAATTTCCAGCATCTGCAGAATTCCTCATGTTAACCATTCTTCTTTGGCTTTTTGCCATAAGCTTTTAACTTTTTTTTAATCTAAGGACTTATATTCTATTGGATTTGCTTTCTTCCGTCTCCTTTCTTCCATTAGATTTCTGATTTCATCTGTCATCCATTTATTCTTTGTGCTTTTTTTCTTTTTTAGGAATCACTGACTTTGCTGACTCTACTAAGGCATCCTTTAGAGAGTTAAATTTCATTTCTACATGATTGCTATCATCTTCAACAGATTCTATTTCTAGATTTTGAAATCTATTCCTTACTTCAATTGTAAATTTTTGTCTTAAGTTTTCTTCTTTAATTAATTGCAAGTAGTCAAGGGATTCTTCAGGTTTCTGCTTCTTTAGTTTTTTTAAGTTTTACTTTTACATGACATACTACTGGGTTATGGTTACTATTACAGTCTGCACCTGGATATGTTTTGCATTGAGTCACTGAGTTTCTAAATCTTTGGTTTATAGTAATAAAGTCAATTTGATTTCTAGTGTTATCACCTGGACTTTTCCAGGTCCACAAGCGTCTTGGATAGTTTTTAAAGTAGGTATTCCTAATGACCTGATTATTCATCTTGCACCATTCTACCCATTTCTCACCTTGTTCGTCTCTTTCCCCTCGTCCAAATTTTCCTATGGTATTTCCATCAGCACCTTGTCCTACTTTAGCATTTAGATCTCCCATAATAACAATATCTTGACGTTTGCATCCATTCTTTGCTTGTTCAAGCTCTTCATAGAATACAACAGGATAATGATTCTAAACACATTACAAAAATCCACAATGGACTACCTCAAGAGGTGCAAGCTGAAGGTTTTGCCATGGCCCTCACAGTCCCCCGACCTAAACATCATCGAAAATCTGTGGATAGACCTCAAAAGGGCAGTGCATGCAAGACGGCCCAAGAATCTCACAGAACTAGAAGCCTTTTGCAAGGAAGAATGGGCGAAAATCCCCCAAACAAAAATTGAAAGACTCTTAGCTGGCTACAGAAAGTGTCTACAAGCTGTGATACTTGCCAAAGGGGGTGTTACTAAGTACTGACCATGCAGGGTGCCCAAACTTTTGCTTCGGGCCTTTTTCCTTTTTTGTTATTTTGAAACTGTAAAAGATGGAAATAAAAAAGTAATCTTGCTTAAAATATTAAAGAAATGTGTCATCTTTAACTTTATGCCTTTTGGAAATCAGGTCATCTTTTACTCACTTAGCTATTCACAGTAACACCAGAGATTTTGACCAGGGGTGCCCAAACTTTTGCACACCACTGTATAATAATGCCAATAACATGATACTGCCTCCCATAAACAAGCATCTCACACTTAATGTCAACCTGTCAAACCTCTGGCCAGGTCACTCAGGGTCCTTGTTTGGCTGTTATTATGTTGTGACTGTGTGCAGAATCATAATATGTGTGTTGTGTGTGAGTGACCGTGTTTGCATTTTGGCTCCAAAAGAAGGATGTTTCGTTCAGCTGAGTACATGTGTGTGGTTGAATGACAATAAACTTGATGTGCACATTCTTTCAACTTAATACTGGACAACCACTTTGTACAATGAGAAAATTTAAAACCTGCTTAGGACATCTTTGTCACTCAATTACAATGTCTAAATTAAAATCACAAATGTAATACATAAAAATAATATTGATGAATAGACTGCACATCTCAAATCTTGCACAGAATACAACACTAAACAAAACAAATCTCCATTCCCTTGCATCAGGAGTCATAATATTTTTAAAAGAGAATAGAATTTTTTCACAAAAGCATAGAAGTTCATTATACAAACCAAAATTTAAATCTTGGTTGAAGACAAAATTAAAAGTAACTTGTATCCACTGTGACCCATTGGCTTTCAAGTTAAATAGTAAAACCAAGGTGAGAATTGCAGGGGATGCTGGCTGAGATAGGCAGTTAATTTTCAAGATTCAAGACTGTTTAATGTCATGTCCAGTGCATAAGTGTAAAGGATAACGAAATAACTGTTACTCTGGATCTGATACATAGAAAAGCAGCATACAAAGATCCTCACCACCCAGGCGATGCTCTTTTCATGCTGCTGCCATCAGGTAGAAGGCACAGGAACCTCAGGACTCACACCACCAGGTTCATGACAGTTACCATCCCTCAACCATCAGGCTCTTGAACAAAAGGGGATAACTACACTCATTCAAGGACTCTTATATTGTTATTTCATGCTCATCATTTATTGCTATTTACTTGTATCTGCATTCTCCTTAATACCCAGAGACTAGACTGACATCTACATCATTTATTATATTGTAATTTGTCCTCTGTGCCTGTTGTCTTGTTTATTATTTATTGTACTGCCCTACACTGTTTTGTGCACTTTATACAGTCCTGCGTAGGTCTGTAGTCCAGTACAGTTTTTATGTTGTTTTACATAGCCTTGTGTTGTCTCACTTAGTCTGGTGTAGTTTTGTGTTGTTTCATGTAGCACCATGGTCCTGGAGGAACGTTGTTTCGTTTTTACTGTGAACTGTACCAGCAGTTTATGGTCAAAATGACAATAAAAAGCGACTTGACTTGACTTGCACAGTTTGTTTACAGCTTACAGTTACTGTTCTACACGTTTGCTAAGTAAAGAATCTCAGGGTTGTATGTAGTGACATGTACTCTGATAATAAATTTTACTTTGAACTTCAATAGAGCACAAAAAAATTATAAGATAATGAATACAATAATATAAAAACAATGAATATAAATATGCATAATTAGCTTATATACATAGATTGCATATACAAAGTGATGTTAGGCACGGGGTGTCTGTACATAGGTGACTGACAGGAAATGATAAAGGAGTGGTGGTTGGGGGTGTGGAGGGGTGGGTTTGTGGATGGAGGTGCTCATTAGCCTTACTGCTTGGGGAAAGTAACTGTTTTTGAGTCTGGTGGTCTTGGCATAAATGCTACCTGATGGAAATGGGACAAACAGTCCATGAGCCGGGGAGGTGGTTGGGGGGGAGGGGGGGGGGGAGGGGTGATCTTTCATGATGCCTTTTCCCAGCATCTTTCTGTATACATATCCTTGATGGCAGGTAGGCTGGTGTCAGCGATGTGCTGGGCAGTTTTGACTACCCGTGTTAGAGCCTTCCTGTCCACTACATTGCAGTTTCTGTACCATGCAGTGATGTAGCATATCAGGATGCGCATCTGTAGAACGATGTGAGTATGGATATGCAAAGTCCAGCTCTCTTCAGCCTCCCCAGAAAACAGAGGGATTGGTGAGCTGTCTTGGTTGTCACTTTGTGAGGTGGTGTCGTCCTTGTGGGATGCTGGGTTTCTATGTGCAAGAGTTTAAAACGAACATCCAGATGGCCATCAACAAGTTATACAGATGTAAACACGAACAGGACAGGGTAAGTAAAGTGTAAGGGCAGCATACAGGCTTTATCAGTGAAATATTGAGCATAAGAACACAATACTACAGGTCACCACACTACAAAAAAGATTGTGACAGCATTAAAGAATGGACTATGGAGAACTGATCTGAGGACTTTGCAATTTTTCTTATCTGCAACAGTGAGGAAAAAATTGGCTGATTGTACTTGTTTTCTGTGAAAAAGAGAATATTGTTAGATTTAATCAAAAACTAACTGCACTAGGAAAGTTAAGAGGACTGAAATATTGCAGATAGAAGTCCTATTTTCTTACAATGAAATATAACTGGTCAAATGACTACAGGAGAATTCAAAGAGTGGCACTTTACTGGGCTCTGTATTAAGAAGATACAAATAGGACCAGGTTGGGTAGCAAAATTTGGCTTAAATGAACTTGATGGGCCAAATGTGTCAAAAAAGTTGTTGTTTCTATTTTTATATGTTCTCTAATACAGTTATAGATATCGAAGAGGCATTTGATATGGTTTCATGCAAAAATAGCAAAAAAATGTGGAATAAAAAATAGATGGGTTTGAAGCAAGAAATAGGCTATTTAACTCCATCTACTTGCCTTCATTCCACGTCCCTTCCTATCTCAGCCAACAAAACTTCCAATTTGATCGGAATTTGATATCAGTTAACCACCTAAATAGATCTTAATATTTAGTCAAAATAATGTAATCTTGTTCTGTGAACCCTCTTTGGTAATCCATCAATGACAGAAAATGATCATTTGATGAAACAATGTAGCTTCCTTCCTAGTCCAATCTATCTAATGTCTCAGAGCGAAGTGGTCCAAATGAGCTCTAAGAAAGTTTTGTACAACCGTGATGAAGCCGCTGCACCTTGGTATTCCAGCCCTGATACTAGATTTTATAATTCTATTAAATTCTATAATTACTTCATGTTTCAGTCTATTATCTTCCAGTGATTTCAGTACCTGGGCCCCTAAGTTCTGCCTGCTATTCCTAATATCTCACTGTTTTCCCAAATTAAACTTCTTTTAACATCTACTTACTCCACTGAACCTATCAATGCTTATTTTGGTAACTGTGATCTATTATACAACCAAGACAGCAGGGATACTAGCTCTTCAGTCCAAACAGTTCATGCTGACCAAAGTATTCAGTTATGCTAGTTTTAATTGTCCGCATTTGGTCCATATCTCTACCCAAATTTCTTTAAATTGTTATTGTACTTGCCTTAACTACTTTATTGGCAGCTTGTTCCAATATGTACCACCTCCTGCATAAAGCTGTTCCTCAGGTCCCTTTTAAACCTTTCTCCTCTCACCTTAGACCCACACTCTCTAGTTTCTGGTTCCTTTCCCTTAAGAAAAGATTGTGCATTCATGCACACATGATTTTATATACTTCTATAAGACCATCCTTCAGTCTTCTACATTCTAGAAATAATTCCTTGCTCACCAAAGCCTCCCTGTAATTCAGGATCTCAAGTCCTAGCAACATTCTCATAAATCTTTGCACTCTTTCCAGGTTAATGACTTCTTTCTTACAACAAAGATCAAAACTGTATTCAATATTTCTTATAAGAAGGGTTACCAAAAACACACAATCAACACAATATTGAATTATTTGTGAACAAAAACATTTTATGCAGAGTAGGTGTGGCACATGACAAACCACTGCAGTCTATTTAAACGCAAACAACATACTGGGTTAACTCATTTTATACACAGGAATACATACCCAAATTTGCTAGGATGCAATAATTAGTTGTGAGAATAGTACCAGGAACCTGCAAAAGGATACTAGTTTTATGGATGAATTAAACTGTAGTAAATTAAACTCAAATTGGGAAGCCATCCATTCTGGATGCAACAACATTTTAAGTACTTCATTTAAAACCGAGACGTCCAGGTGCTAATGTAATAGCTTTGAAGAAAAGTAATTGAGATAGGTAGTGGCGATCATTTCAAAATGAAGTGGAATACAAGTAGTACTCAGGTTGGAAACATTTTTCAGTTTGAATTAAGATATCAATTTGGAAAGAAACCACTTTACCATCTCTGAGTAACATCATTAAGCATACTTTAAGGCAGGGGTAGAAAAACATTTGAAAAGCAAATGATTAAAAGGCTATTCCACATAGATAGACTGAGAAGTTAAGGTTACTGTCACATCAATTTTGGTATTAAAAGTACTTTCAAAACAGAAGTAATTGGGGAGAAAAAAAAACCAGGATGAAGATTTTAGGACAACTATAATTACATTTAAAATAACACACAGAAAGCATTCTTAAAAAGAAAGCCTCACTGGCTGCATTGCATGAAAGGATCAAAGTATACAATACCTCAAGAACATAAATTCACTTCTGTCTTTGGAATCTTTCTAAAATAGGATTCATTCTGAAATTAGTACTAAAAGGTGATGATGTAAACATTTCCATTAAGAACAGAATCACATATGTTGACTATATTGCAGAGAAATAATTATCTTGAAACAATCAGTCTCACCTGGTCCCGGGTCTCTGCTTCCTGCACTTGGATTCCTTGCAGTTGCTTCTCATAATTTGAGCACATATCACAGCGACGGCCTAATTTGTTGCCAGCATTCTGCACCTGAAAAAAAAGCACACAATGAATGCCAGGGAGAATGGATAGCATGTAAATACAGACATAACTCAATAAAAATATCATTCCTAATTTACGCAACACACACAAACTGCTGGAGGAACTCAGCAGGCCAGGCAGCATCTATGGAACCAAATTAATTTTGAATAATTATTTCTACCTTATGATCTAGTAGGCTATGTGGTCTTTTGAGTCCAACTAGATCATGGCTCATCCTTCATCACAAATGTTTTATTCCTGCTCTATGATCAAATCCCTTGTTTATTTTGAAAGGAACATGAAAATAATAAAATGATTAAAGACAGGATTATGACAGACAGTTTGTAGCTGGCAGGCCAAAGAGCCTGTAACTGCTGCACCTCTGACTATGAACACTGCTCCTGTCAGTATGTCATCAACAAGGCTAAATATTATTACAGCAAGAGAACTTTATTCTTCACTCAATTCCTGTTGCACATCCCAGTATACAACTTTTATTCCTCGTTATCTGTTTCAGTTTTTAGTAATTTGTTACAGAGAAAGAGGCTAAATTGAACATCAACATTTCCCAGCTCCTCAACTTCTCTGAATTTCCTAATGAAGTGAAACATCCCACTAACTACACTCTGCCCACCTCACCTGCTGTTATTGTTGAGTGGCATGGAGTCCTCATCGACTCACAGTGACCCTGTGGATAGTGTAGTTGTCCATAGGATTTTCATGGCAGAATACACATGTAGATTGCCGGGCCTTTTTTCCACACAGGTACTGATGCTGCCCAGGTTGGGACCTAGTCTGATTTGAACTCACCCCCCACCCATCTCAAATTCTAGTGTTGAGGTCATTCTACTACCAGCCCCCCCCCCCACCTCGTCTACCAAACCACAAAAACACTGTACTCCACCTACAATAGTTTTGCCACTCAGCTAAATCCCATTTAACTTTCTTTGTATCCTCATCACTAATCATATTCCCATTTCATTTCATGCCATCAGCACATTAGGGAATTACATTGCTTCCACACCCCCACCCAGATTATTTTACGGGCTGAATAGTTGGGTCCCCAGCATCAAGCTCTGAAGACGTTTATTACTGTTGCTATGTCAACTAACTCTTAACCCAGACTCAGTCTGGTATATAACCCACAAGCTTTGTTCATCAACCTCCAGTGTGGAAGACCTTCAATAAAGTTCCCCATCATCTATTTCTTCTCTATTAGTCTTTATATCACTGCCTTGCCTAGCTCAGGAAACAGGCCCCTGAAATACAAGTTTTCTTGACAGTATCCCCAAAATGAGCTACAGGGTAAAGGTGAAAATCCTTAAACTTTGTTTCATCATTTCTCTCAGCCTTAGATAACACCTGCTTTTTTGATTAAATCACTCTATAATAATATTGCAGAGAATAACTAACTGTCACAAACTACAGGACTACTAACTCACCATGTCATAACAGAGTTCAAATACTTACATAGCAAAAATGCCAAATCCTGCAGATTTGTTAAGTTATAATCACTATAACCCATTATACTAGATAACAAAGATTTTGCTTCCTGAATATTTTTGGGTGTACCTTATCGATTTTGGGCTGCTGATCATGAAACTCACATTGAAATTTCCCCATCATACACAACTTCTTTTTTCAATTCATAGTTCAAGTCAATTAAAATGTTGTCCACAATGTAAGTTGAAAAGTTTTCTATCTTGTCCAGGCATGCCTAGGCAGGGTGGTGCTGCAAAGCAGGACAGGTCTTAGAAAGGCTATAAAAGCATTATACACACACGCCGATCTAGCATTGCATTTATATGTATATCAGTTTGCGATCATGTTGATGCACATGCTCTACTCGCATAGCATATTGTGTGTACTCATAATAAAGTGACAATATTTTCTGGAGTATTTGAGATAGCAAAGTCTCGTCAATGTTGTAACGACCACGATACTTCCTGTAATATTTGTGGCGAGTTCATGATTAAATCTCAGAGCATGACTTCTCTTATTAAGAAAGCCTATGAGCTCTACTTCGGGTGTAAAATTTGTGACCAAGACAAAGCCTGGGCTCCTCGCATTTGTTGGGTAATATGCGGTTGATCTTAGAGCTTGGCTCAGAGGTACTCAGAAGTCAAAGCCATTCGCTGACCCAGTAATATGGCAAGAGGATCATGTGACAGACTGCTACTTCTGTCTGATCAGTGTGATTCCTCTGCCAAAAACAAGAAATCCATTGAAAACCCCAATCTCCCTTCAACCATGCCACCTGTGACACATGGCCATAGTCTTACAGTTCCAAAGCCACCAGAGAGATGGAGTCTAGAGGAGGTAGATGAAGATGTCATGATGCACAAACCAGGAATGGAAAAGGACATTGATACTGATAGAGATGTTGAACCCTTTATGTTGAGTGAGCCTCATTTGATAACTTAAATGACCTGGTCAGAGACTTGGGTTTGTCAAAGGCAAAAGCAGAATTACTAGGTTCAAGACTGTAAGGATGAAATCTGCTGTCAGCAGGCACGAAAATTTCTATGAAGAATTATGATATTTGAGACAGATGTTTTCCGGAATAACTGATGCCAAGATTAAGGAAGGTGTTTTTGTTGGTCAACACATCAAACAGGTCATCGGTGACAGGCAATTCAAAGAACTTCTAGTGGGACCGGAGAAAATCGCATGGAATTTTTCTTGGCAACTACAGAGCACCAAACTACGTGCAGCAGGTTGACAACATGCTTTAAGCATACAAAACCATGAAGCGCAATATGTCACTAAAGAATCATTTTCTGCATTCCCATTTAGACTTCTTCCTTGCAAAACTTAGCACTGTCAGTGACGAGCATGGTGAAAAGTTTCGCCAGGACATTGTGGTCATGGAGAAATGGTATCATGACAACTGAAATCAATCAATCAATACTGGCTGATTATTGTTGGGCACTTAAGCGAGAAGCCTCAGACACTGAGTACAAACAAAAATCATCAAAACATTTTTAGCTTCGTTGAACCATTGCAAAGTGTCAGCGCCATGATTCTCCAAAACCCAGATCAACACGTTGACGTCGTGTGGAAGCTTGTGTGCTTCAAGGACTCCATCAGGCGATGCCAACTCAGGGCCACCCATGTTGGAATGGCTGTGGACGAGATGCCAAAGATCAATCCAACCCTGGCTCCCGAATGGACAGGCTCACATCTGCCCCTCCCGTGCCACCTTAGAAGGGTGCATGCCGTATGAAATAAGCAGTGTAATGCAATTAAATGCATTATATTCAATAAAAGTTAATTTCTTGTTTCTCTAAATTCCTACGTAATACAAGCAGGAATTATATTTGCATTTGAGCTTCAAGCGGTCTATCATAACCAAAAAATTTCTGTGGAAGCAACACTTCTGAAAAAATTTGCTGTCTAGTGTTATTAGGAAATACGAGACAGCACAGCTATGTTGCAAAATTTAATTTCTCTTGACCCAAAGGTAAATCATGGGGATGGAGAAAAGGAATTGGAGACAAAATAAGTTTGGTGAATTGGTGAAGACCAGTACAATAAGCAAAACAAAAGACCTGCTAAACAGGAAGTCTTTAAAAGTGCAATGTCAAGAGTTCAGGGCCTGCAATTTCCTGTTAGGGTGAAAGGCAAGGCTGACAGGTTTCAGGAACTCTGTTGGACAAGAAATATTGAGATTCTAGTTAAGAAAAAAAGAGGGAGGAAAACACTAAACAATTAGGAGCTAGGAAATTTCTTAATGACAACAACTCTAGCAGTGCACTTAAGAGAAGTTAGAGGACAAAAAGAATGAGAGGAATCTGGCCTGCAGAGTGAGGCAAAATTCCAAGAAATCTATAGGTATACTAAGAGTAAAAGGCTAGGAAACTAATAAATGAAAACAGATACAGATGTGCGTGCAGACACACGCACACTTATGCACCAAATGAAGAGCTCTGGAAAAAGCTTTGAATATTTTTGATTTGGTATAGACCCATTTAAGATTACAGGGAATACAAATACAAATTCCTGTTGGAAAACCGATTGAAAATGTTCAAAAGTGAAGACTTGTTAGAAATAGACCATAAGACATAGGAACTGAATTAGGCCCATTGAGCCTGCTCCACCATTCCTCCATGGCTGATTTATTATCCTTCTCAATCCCAATCTCCTGCCTTCTCCCCTGTAAGTTTTGACACCCTAATCAAGAACCCATCAACCTCCACTTCAAAGATACCCAATGGCTTGGCCTCTTCAGCCATCTGTCGCAATGTATTCCACAAGTCACCACCCGTGGCTAAAGAAATTCCTCCTCATCTGTTTTAAATGGGTGCTCCTTTATTTTGATGCTGTCCCCTCAGGTCCTAGATGCCCCCACTACAGAAAACGTCCTCTCCACATGCACTCCATCTAGACCTTTCAATATTGGATAGGTTTCAATGAGATCCCCCCCTCATTCTTCAAAATTCCAGCGAGACATCAAACACTCTCCTTGTGTTAACCCTTTCATTACTGGAATCATTCTCGTGAGAAAGAAGATGTGTAAAAACGGCCTGAAGGATCATTGGGGACTCAAGTAACCCCAACCGCAAACTGTTCCAGCTGATACCATCCGGGAAACAGTACCACAGCTGAAAAGCCAGGACCAACAAGCCCCGGGACAGCTTCTTCCACCAGGCCATCAGACTGCTTAACTCATGCTGACACAACTGTATTTCTATGTTATATTGACTATCCTGTTGTACATGCTATTTAGTATAAATTACTATAAATTGCACATTTAGATGGAGACATAAAGACTTTTACTCATGTATATGAAGGATACAAGTAATTAAGTCAATTCAATTCTTCAATGCCAGCACATCCTTTCTTAGATAAGGGGTCCAAAACAGCAAGTGCTGTCTGACCAATGCCTTATAAAGCCTCAGCATTACATTCTCGCTTTTATATTCTCTGAGAATAAAGGGGTCCTTTTCTGGTCAGTGGCCAGTGACTCACTGTGTTCCACAAGGGTCAGTTTTGGAGCCATTTCTTTTCTTGTCATATGTCAATGATTTCAATGACGGAATTCATGACTTTGTGCCAGGTTCGAGGATAATACAAAGATAGATGGAGGGGCTGATAGTACCGAGGAAACAGGGGGAGTCTGCAGAAGGAATTAGACATATTAGGAGAATTAGGTATAGTGACAGATGGAATATAGTGAATGGTCATGGCCTTTGGTAGAAGGAATAAAAGCATGAGCCATTTTATAAACGGGGATAAAATTCAAAAGTCATAAGAGCAAAGGGACTTGGGAGTCCTCATGCTGGATTCCCTAAAGGTTAACTTGCAGGTTGAGTTGATTGTAAGGAAGGCAAGCATATTTTGAGAGGACTAGCACCCCAAAAACTCATCCTTAATAATATATTCCAATATATTCCCAACCTCCTAAATTAGGCTACCTGGTTTATAATTACCTTTCTTCCACCTCCCTCCCTTCTTAAAGAGTGGAGTGACATTTGCAATTTGCCAGTCCTCCAGATGTGGCTCAGTGAGGTTTGGGAATTTGTCCAGCAATTGAGTTAACTCACATGTGATGGTGCAGGCGCTTGACAGAGTTGTGGTGGGGGAACTTACTGAGGGAAAAAGATAACGATCCAAAGTCTTTCACATCCACAAACTAGCAGTTCTTAAGATCAACCAATGGTCCTTGGGCACCAGGAAATTTGCCCCGAGCAGAGCTCTAGCCACTTTAGCCAAAACAAAGTCCCATGTGTAATGTTGCCCACTGAAGCAGAGTGTCACTGTCATGTCCCACAAGCCAGGATCCTGTCGCCACTGGCGGTCTCCAGCAGGGTTCTGTCACTCTTTGCCTTCTCATCAATAGGTGATGCTGGCAGCGCATACTCACACATGGAACCCATGGTGCTCGCAGACCTCTGCTATTATGTTGAACTGGCACTGTCAAAGCTGCGAGGCGGTCAGCACTTCCTAGCGATCATACCGAAACGAGGATGGTAAAAACACAGACCTGGCACTGTCTGTTTGGAGGCCTTGCTGACCAGGCTTACTAAAATAGGGAAAGGAGGAGGAATTACGCACGTTTGCCTGCCTGAGTGGAGACTTTAGCAAGCTCCCTATAGTACTTCATGGGTGCATAGTGAGGGCTGTGCAAACTTGATCTGGCATTTGTTGCATCAAGACTTCTTTAAAAATAAAACAAGGATGGTGATTTCCCAGGAGAGACTTCAGCTCCGAAGGCCTCACACCCCTGAGGCCAGGCAAGGACAGCAACTATTTGGCGTACTCAGACACCAAAAGTTCAAAAGTCTGTAAAAGGTGAGTTTTCAGCAATCAGTATTTATCATGTTCAGAGAGTCAGACTCACTGTTCTCAGACAGTGAGTTGCTGAGTGACACTATCACACAGAAATACTTGGCGTTGTTGGCGGGGATTTCTCTCAGCGCGAATTGGGCCTCAGTTTGAACAAATCAAGCAACAGCATTTTGCTCCCAAAACTCCGGCAGTTTCAAAGCTACTGTATTGGCTGACATGTCTCAATAACCCTGGATTTGTCCTCGAGCATCAGGGTCACCAACAGGTTTTTACAAATAAAATGACATGTGGCATTTTATGTTTAAGAAAAGCTATAGCAACTCATTTACTGCATGCCAAACGCTGAACACAAAGCCTGGTAACAGAACCTCACATTATTATGTCATCACGTCAGACCAGCCTCTTGAAGTGAGCCCCAACTCAATGTCGATGGTTATGAATTACGTACATTTCCACCCATTGCACTACCCTACTCTACAAAATCCAGTCCAGAAGACCATTGTACAGCTACTGAAATCTCCAAAAACAATTCTTGATCATTGTATTCCATTCTGGTTTCATATACATTTATGATGTATTTAAATCTACTCGTGCACTTAATGGATTAAACTAATACTAACTACAGAATACTGAATTGCCTTTTTATATTTGACCAAAATCCTACTGACAAAAAAAGCACTATTACAATGCCAGCAACTCAAGCTTCATTCCAGCACTCTGTAAGGAGTCTGTATGTTCTCCTCGTGACCACCTGGGTTTTCCCGTTTCCTCCCACGCTCCAAAGCTGTGCAGGTAGGTCACATGGGTGTAATTGCGATGGCATAGGTTCATGGGCTGGAAGAGCCTATTACCTTGCTGTATCGCCAACATATAATAATCTGAAGGATTCATTAATCTCCCATTCTTACAAGAAATGAGATTGCATTAAGAATGAAGTTATATTATGGCTGTCAAATTATATTCAAGAGTACATATTTGTGGAACAACAACAAGGCATCCATTTCCCTATTACTGCACTAGTCACTTAGACCATTAGATGAGAAGAATGTGAAGAAAGAAGGATGAACAAACTCTGTAGTCCTTTGCCAAAATGTCATTTCAAAAGATTATGGCTAATCTCCTACCTCAGCAGCACTTATGTGCACTACCCCTACATTCCTGGATATGCTGATGTATCTAAAAATTAACTACAGCAAAACCTCTTCTAGTTAGACATCTGGTGCCCACAAGTCTCACCAGGGTTCTAATCCCCACGGTGCCTGGGATTCACTGGGGCCCTGTCCCCACCTCCCTAGGACCCAATTCGGAGGACCAGTTCTTTTTTTCATGTGACGTGGAAAGCTGCTTACAGAAAATTCCAGCACACTCTAGACATTGATAACGATGGACCAGCAGATTTTCCAGACTAATTGGATGTCCGGCACACTTTAATTCACATTTTATAATTAAGATGGCACACAATGGAATAACAATTTTTCAAAATACCTACAGCTATATTTGCACCGAGGCAAACATTCCCTGATGTGGAAAAAGTGGCTACTGCTTGTGTAAATTCTACTGAAGGCTTTCTATCTTCAAGGTCAAAGCCTGGAACATTGGTTCTGGTATCAGTCATGAGGTAATTTTGGATGCATTCCATGATCCATTTTTTACTTCTAGCTGAATAATGTAATTGTACCTTTCTATAATGACAAAGGTGCTTTTAAATGCTTGGTGAATAGGAAGGTTAGCAGTCTCCATGGCTTTTCTCCCTTTTCTGAAGATACTGAAATTCTTCACAAGAGTCATATAAGTAGCGTGGGCCAGCACTGGCAGCCATGCAAATGCAGTGGGGCTTAACAGTCCTCATCAGTGATGTCAACCTAGAATATGACACTTATGAGTTAGCTACAAAGCATGAAGTGGTGCAACCAGTTCATGGCGAGGAGTTTTCAAGATGGCTTCCCCAATGACATTCATCTACTTTCTAATTGCTAATTTGGTCATTAAGTCAGATGAGTACTTGGATTCCTCAACTTCGACTCCAGACCCCATGAAGGAAGTCTCGTAATATCAAGTTACACATGGATAACTACCAATTACTATACTTCCTCAACTGATAAAAATGTGTTTCCCCCCATGGTACACAACATTTGGAAGAAATAATGAACACAGTAAGAGTGAAAAATAAACTGTAGGAGGGGACTTCAATATCATTCACCCAGGATGGAGTAGTAGCACTGAGATGACCGCGTGAACAAGCATGAAGGCTAAACCTTGACCTTTTCCTCAGTAATCCATTTTGCAGGTTTAGCTACTTAAGACAGAGTCTGGTCTTTACACTGAAGAAACCCTCCATGTTGTGTGGCACTGTATTCTTACCAAAGAGATATACTCAGATCTGGACATCCATGAACCATTGTAGATGACCAGAGACAGCAACGTACACCACCACAATCTGTGATCTAGCAGATTCTTAACTCTGGCGTTGTGAACAAGCTTTGGATTAACCTTGATGCAGAACCTGGCTTGACCTAAAAATGAGATACTGCAAGGACGACATGCCAGCTAAACAGCAAAGACAGAATACACCAAACAGATCTAAGCAATCGCACAACCAATGAATCAGATCCATTATACTCAGTCATGAATGGTGGTGGACAATTAAATTACTTGTAGGAAGGGGCAGTTCCAAACTCTCTATCTACTATGGGGTCCAGCCAATGAATGCCAAAGACCAAGGTGAAGTATTTGCAATAAAAACCAGCCAAAAGTGCCAAATAACCACTTCATCTCAGCTTCCTTGTGAAATCACCACCATTGTAGCCCAAGAACAAGAGAAAAAGTGGCGCTGCAGTTATTTACCAAGGCTAGTCCTACACTTCCTAAACCCAAAATCTCTATCAAGCAGTAGGCTCCAAACAAATGCACTACCTATAAGTCACCTACCAAGCACAACTGGGAATATACTTTTTCTTCGAGATCGCTGGTCTAAATCTCCAAGTTCTCTACTCAACAATACCTTCAAGCAGCACAACAGAATTTTAATAGCATCTTCATCAAGGCAAATTAGAGATTGACAATAACTGTTGGTCTTACCAGTGATACCCATTTCCCGGCTTTATTTTCTTTAATGGTTAACAATATTTTTGAGAACTTAAGCCAGTTCATGAGATGCAAACATGATGAAAAATGAACTGAAGCCACAATGCTTACTACCATTTGGTAACAGCACAAGTAAAAAGACATGTTTAAGGAACTCACCTCCTGTTGCAGTAAATTCCATTCCTTTTCACTGACCATTCTGTATCCACTCGGTGCACTATCCACCACCTGCGTAAGACTAGACAGAAGAGAAGCAGTCTCTTCTTGTTCTGGCGTGAGTGCTGTAATTGCTTTTTCTTGATCTTTGGTCAATATGAAGGAACCAGACATCTGGAAAGAGCCAACTGAAACCGTATCAAAATTCTCAGAAACAGAGTCTGCTCCAACCAAAGGTCCAAAGTCCGACTCATCCAGATTTCCTGCAGATTTTGCTTTATGTCCGTTGCCCAAGCTCTTTGACTGCAAGGAGCCAGAGGTACCCAGACTGTCAGTGGACTGTACCCTTCTTAAGCCCTCACGAAATAACTCACTGTCTTGCTTAACAGCAGGACCTGCATGCGATGTTGACACATCAGAATCCAAGGAGTGTATTGACCCGTATATACTATTTCCACAAGGCTGGAAAAAAAAAAAGAAACAATTCATTTGAGAACACTAAAAATCATAGTTATTTCCAAACAAGGTTAAAGGCATCTTTTACTTTTCCACAATGCAAATTTGTGAACAGTGTATGCTGTTGGCCAGTAAATAATGCAGCTACGATACTCAACATACAGGGTACCATTGCGGCTCAGTGAGTTTCTTGCTTGAGTTAGAAGGTCGTGGGGTCAAAGACAAGGAAGAGGATACATCAATGCATTATTGATAGCATACTTCAAAAGCTTGTTTGTAGGGTTGCTTGCCAAGACTGAAGGTTAGGTCGTAAGTGTTTCGTCACTAGTTCAGTGCACAACTCAGTGTTGTTTCTGCCAAATGCTTGCTTTTATATTGCTCTGATTCGGTGTTCTGATTGGCTGTCGCGCTGGGTGCTACTCTCCGCAGGGTCGTAGCCAAACAGATAACTGACTGATCTCTGGCCTGTTTCTCTGGTTACAGGCTAACAGAGATCACTCAATCGTGCACTGATGATATCACTTTGACCATGACGAAACATAGGTGACCTAACCTCGACGAACAACCCTACAGAGAAGCAGCCAAACCAAGCTCTCAATCTTCTCTTTCATTTCATATATTAAGAGCATCAAAAAAAAGGAATTAGTCATTCTCTTAAAACCTGTACAGTTTATAAGTAAGGTCACTGATTCAGTTACTCGCCCACTTTCTTGCCCAATATCCATACCCCTCGATAAGCCTTATCAACCTCAGCCAGGAATATACCCAGCAGCTGAGAACCCACTGTCATCTGGAGTAAAATATCAAAGGCTTAAAATCTTCTGAATATAGAAGTTCTCACCACAACCTACATGGCAGACCCTTGATCTGGAGACTGTACTCATGATTCCAGGTACACTATTGCTGGATCAGACTGACGGCAATTATCTTGTCAATCTATAATTTCAGCCTCAGTTAGATCACCTCACATTCTTCAAAACTCCATCTTTAATTCATTCTATTTTAGTACAAGAAACCTAATAATCCTAGGAATCAAAATGATGAAATTCAAAGCACTTAAGATATGCAACATGTCAGACTGTATTCTTTGGAGGGGGGCAAAATGCTTTCTTTTTAATTTCAGGTTTCCACCATCTTTAGTTGCTTCATCCTCATTTGTACAGCTGAAGATGTTTTCTTTGGGATAAAATGTTAAGCCCAGACCCACAAGGTGATTGCCTATATTAGTTGCTACTGTTAGCACTTCGTTAATTCACGTTTATTCCTAAATTTCAAAACTTTGGTACATTGCTGTATTGTCAGCAGCACAAATGATCCCCTTCTACCTTCAGCAATTAATACGCCATTTTCAGCAGCAGCTGAAAAGCAGCAATTAGGAACTGTAAACAATCACGACATCTAACATATTCTGCCCTACTTCAAGACTGGGCTTGGCTGCAACTGTAGACCAGTGTCAGCTACTTTTGTGTAGTAGTAGCAAACCTGATCTCACATGATATTCAATATGGTTCTGATTATAATGGGTCAGATTGCACAGGGTCCTGCCTTCCGAATATCAATCCATGACAGATGTATACAGCCGGTTAAGATGGCCCTTGTACTTGAGTTTTTCCCAAACCTAGTGTGTTGGAAGTGGTAAATTAGCTTTTAACATATTCCCAGAGCCAGTACGTGGAACCCTCTGGTGACCTTTGGCCTAATTAATCATAGACACTTTTCTTCCTACCATCAGTAATTTCTACACGAGGCTCTGCATCCAAAGAACCCCATCACCTAGGCCATGCCATCTTCTAACAGGTCCTATTGGGCAACAAGTACAGAAGCCTGAAGTCCAACACCACTAGGTTCAAGAATGGCTACAGGTGCAAGAAAAAGTTTGTAAACCCTTTGCAATTACCTGGTTTCGGCATTAATTACTCATAAAATGTGGTCTGATCTTCAAAGTCACAAGAATAGACAAACACAATCTGCCTAAACTAATAATACACAAACCATTGCACTTCTCGTCAATACCGAGTACACTACTTAAGCAATCACAGATAGGTTAAAAAAAGTACATCAACCTCTGGGGTAATGTCTTCTGCAAAAGCTATTTAGAGTCAGATGTTCCAATCAATGAGATGAGATTTGAGGTGTGGGTTGCAGAGGTGCCCTGCCCAATAAAAAAGACACACAAAGTCAGGTTACTGACAAAGCCTGCTCTTCTCAAGAAAGATCTGTTTATGTGCACCATCCCTCAATCAAAACAACTTTCAGAGGATCTTAGAAGAAGAATTGTAGAGATGCATGAAGTTGGAAAAGGCAAAACAAAAGCATTTCTAAAGACCTGAGTGGCCATCAGTCCACAGTTAGAGAAATTGTCTACAAATAGAGGAAACTCAGTATTGTTGCTACTGTCCATAGGAGTGGGGGACCTACAAAGATCACACCAAGAGCACAATGAGCAATGCTGATGGAGGTGAAAAAGAACCCAAGGGTAACAGCAAAATATCTGCAGAAATTTCCAGAAATAGCGAAAATCTCTGTTCATGAGTCCACTATAAGAAAATCACTGAACAAGAATGGTGTTCATGGAAGGGACACAGCAGAGGAAACTCTGCTCTCCAAAAAAAAAATCACCACGGCTTGAGTTTTCAAAAGACCAAATGGATATTCCACAACACTTTTGAGACAATGTTCTGTGGACAGCTGAGACAAAAGTTGAACGTAGAACATAATAAATAGGAGCAGGAGTAGGCCAGCTGGCCCATCGCCTGCTCCACAATTCAATAAGATCATGGCCAATCTGGCCATGGACTCATCTCCACCTACCTGCCTTTTCCCCATAACCCATAATTCCCCTACTATTCAGAAATCTATACAACCTTGTCTTCAAATATATTTACCGAGGTAGCCTCCAATGCTTTATTGGGCAGAGAATTCCATAGATTCACCACTCTTTGGGAAAAGCAGCCCCTCCCCACCTCCATCCTAAATCTACTCCCCCAAATCTTGAGGCTATGTCCCCTAGTTCTAGTCTCACCTACCAGTAGAAACAACTTTCCTCCCTCTATCTAATCTATCCCTTTCATAATTCTACATGTTTCTATAACATCTCTCATTCTTCTGAATTCCAGCAACTACAGTCCCAGGCAACTCAATCTCTCCTCATAGTCTAACCCCCTCATCTCTGAAATCAACCTGGTGAACCTCCTCTGTGCTGTCTCCAAAGCCAGTATATCCTTCAAGTAAGGAGACCAGAACTGCACACAGTACTCCAGGTGCGGTCTCACCAGTACCCTGTATATTTGCAGCATGACCTCCCCGCTCTTAAATTCAATCCCTCCAGCAATGAAGGTCAATGCTCTATTTGCCTTCTTGATAGCCTGCTGCACTAGCAAATTAAACTTTTGTGCTTCATGCACAAGCTCTCCCAAGTCCCTCTGCACAGGAACATGCTGCAATTTTTTTTTACTATTTAAATAACCTGCTCTTTCATTTTTCCTTCCAAAGGGGATGACTTTGCATTTACCAACATTGTACTCCATCTGCCAGACCCTTGCCCACTCAATCAACCTATTGATATCTCTCTGCAGACTCTCCATATCTCCTGCACAATTTGCTTTTCCACTCAATTCAGTGTCATCGAACATAGATACACTACACTTGGTCCCCTCTTCCAGGTCGTTAACGTATATCGTGAACAGTTGCGGGTCCAGCACCGACCCCTACGGCACACCGCTCACCACTGACTGCCAACCAGAGTAACACCCATGTATCCCAACTCTTTGCTTTCTATTAGTTAACCAATCCTCTATCCATGCTAATACATCACCCTCAACTCTATGTAATCTTATCTTATGGATAAGTTTTATTGCAGTACCTTATAGAATGCCTTCTAGAAATCCAAGTAACAATATCCATCTGTTCCCCTCTATCCACTGTGCTCATTATATCTTCAAAGAACTCCAGTAAGTCTGCCAAACAGGACCTGCCTTTGCTGAATCCATGCTGCATCTGCCTGATGGATCCATTGCTTTTCAGATGCTTCGCTATTTCTTCTTTAATGATAGCTTCAAGCATTTTCCCAATTACAGACGTTAAACTAACCTGCCTTTTGCCTACATCCTTTTTTGAACGGTGGTGTGATATTCACTGTCTTCCAATTTGCCAGGACCTGCCCAGAGTCCAGAGAACTTTGGTCAATCATCACCAAAGGCTCTAGTGTAACTTCTGCTATTTCTTTCAGTATCCTGGGATGCATTCCATCAGGGGCAGGGGAGATCCATCTTCAGGCCCACAAGTCTGCTCAGCACTACCCCTTTAGTGATAGCTATTACATCAAGGTCCTCACCTCCCATCACATCCAACTTTTTTGGCAGAAATGCACAACGCTATGTTTGGAGGGAAAAGGGCACTGTAAACCAACAACATCAAGACCTCATCCTGACTGTGAAGCATGGTGGGACGAACATCATGTTGGATGATGCAATATGACAATGCTCCAAAATTGTTGTTTAAGAGAAGGCCAATCAATGTAGTGTCATTGACAAATTTAATTAGCAGGTTGGAGCTGTGGGTGGTGATACAGTCATGGGTGTACAGGGAGTAACCCAATTGAAATGTTGTGGCGTGACATGACAAGGGCTGTTTATGCAAGGTATCCCAGAAATATTGATGAAATAAAACAGTTTTGTATAGAGAAATGGTTTAAAATTCCTCTTCACCATTATGCAAATCTGATCAGCAGCTACGGGAAATGCTTGGTAGAGGTTATTGCTGCCAAAGGAGTTCCTACCAGTTGTTAAATACAAGGGTTCACATACTTTTTCCGGCCTGGACTGTGAATGATTAAACAATGTGTTCAATAAAGACATGAAAAGTACAATTGTTTGTGCGTTAGTAGTTTAGGCAGATTGCGTTGGTCTATTATTGTGACTTAGATGAAGATCAGACCACAGTAATTAATGCAGAAAACCAGGTAATTGCAAAGTGTTCACAAACTTTTCTTGCAACTGTACTTCCCTTCAAAATGGTTGTTGTGATGTACCTAGTGTGGTATTATAGCTGGTAGTGCTTATCACTCTCACTTTCAGCTTCCACCGCTGGCTCGCAGTCCTGCGAAAAAGAGAGCTGAATGTGCAAGTCGCTCCCTGATAGTACACAGCCTCTCCAACAGCAAACTTCATGTAGTGCCTCCTCGCTGGTGACACACAGAAACTGAACTCTTTCCGGACTCAGGCTGAACTACTGAAAGAGTGAGAAGACAAATGCAGTACAACATTCCCTTTGGAACTGTAGGCTAAAGGCAAGTATTATCAGACAAATTACTGGCATCACTGGAGTTTGAATAATAGTCTAGAAAATGTTCATAAGTTACAAAACTGACCTCTTCATCAGGTAAGGTGTGGAGAGATTTAACAGGAGATTCCACACGTGGCTGGGAGTTCACGACTGGTACTTCTTCCTCAGTCTCGGACTCTTTCTTCTCCTTGGCTTTGCTGAGGTTCCTCTGTTCATCTTCAGCCTGAAATAGATTTTTTATTCTAATTTCAGAACACATTTGCTCTCAGGGTGCTTTTAACAAGGTCCCAAAAAGTAGTAACCATTTTCCCTTACAATTTGTAATTTTGTTTAATGCAGTACCACTTTTACATTGAAGAACACAGTACAAGCCTCACAAAAGTAGCTGCCCTGGCACATTTCTGCACCTCTAAATGTGTTAAACTTTTGAACAGTTATTGTCATAAAAGCTCTGATTTCCTGTTCACATCAATGAAATGAAAGTTACAAAAGTTAGATTGTGTATTTAATATTTTAATACTTGAGTTATCGTGTGTGTGTGTGTGTGTGTGTGTGTGTGTGTGTGTTCGTGTTCATTTAAATCATTACAGGTTAATGTCAAAATATGTTAATTGCTATGTCATTACACTGCCACATGATACAAGCGGCCTCGTTTAAAAGTAAAGACGAAGCCAGACCCACATTCCCAGAATCTTGTTTTCTTTAGATTAATTTAAACAAAACATAACACTGTCACAGCCCAGCACACTGTCACAGCCCAGCACATAGAGACAGACATGATCTTTTTTTTAAACTCAGAAAACAGAATTCAGGGTTCATAAAGAGTACCAACCGGGTGATATTAATATATTTTAAAAAAGCAGAAATGCCTGGCTACGTCAAAAAAATCAAAGAGTTTGCTTACACAATGAGTAACTAGCTCATGTATACTGAGCTATTGGAACAGTATTTTGAAGCAAATGCAATAGCTAATGAGAAGCGACTGCCAGTTTTGCTGAGTGCCTAAGGTTTAAAGGCATACAGTTTGTTTTGAAGTTTAACTGCTCCAAACAAATCATAAGAAATTAGCTTTCCTGATATTGTCAAACTAATGCAGGAACACTTATCAGAAAGCTTTAGGTTTCATAAGTGGAATCAAAAAGAAGGGGAGTCCTTTTCAGTGTACATGGCTGAATTGAAGGGATTGTCTGAGCGTTGTCAGTTTGGTAATGGTCTTAATGATACAGTGAGAAATCGCTTACTTTGCAAAGCCTTACAAGAAAGCATTCAAAACACCTAACTGAAGCATAGCTTACATTCAAATAAGCAGTGGAAATCTCTGTTTCAATGGAAGCCACAAAGACACAATTGAGTTAGTCAAGAATGAAAGTGAGTGTGAACAAAGCTGCATCATCTACAAAAAAACTAGCCTTGCCGAACAAATTGTGTTATTGTTGCGGCAGGAACTCACGCTCACCAAACAAATGCAGATTTAAAGGGCAAAATTGTATGTCTCCTACTTTGTTGCATTTTCTACAAACAGCATGGCGGGCAGACAAAAATAAATGGACTACACAGAAAACAAGTTGCAGTTTAAAAGAGTACGAATCTGCATGCTATTGATGAAAAATATGATTTTAATGAGCGATACATGATCGAGTAGCCTTGAGATTTACAATATGAAAGCTAACAAAAGTCAAGCAATATGACTTACATCAGAAGTGAACAGAAAATTAAATTAGAATTGGACACTGGTTCGGCTATTTCAGTGATTCCACAAAATGAGTCTGGCAGCTCATAGATACTGAACTGAAGCATGCAGATATCCAACTAAAAAGCTACACTGGAGAAAAGATAACTCCTATGGGAACGACATATGTAACAGTGAATTAAACCAACCAACAAGCCACATTGAGCTGGTATGTGGTAAAAACAGGAGGACCAGCATTGTGGAGGCATGATTGGCTGAGACAACTACAACTTGATGGGGGATCCATTCACAATTTGCATGCCACACGCCCTGCAATGAAGCCAACCAGAATTGAATTAAGAAATGTACTGGATGATGCATCAACTGTCTCCATGCCAAATACCATGAACCGTTCCCCAACCAAGGACAAACAGGAAAGACATTTTGGGCTAAACCGATCAAAAGGATGTACTAGCAAACACAACAAACCACAGATCAGTGGTTTTAACCTTGGTGGTGGAACAAGTTTTAGAAACAAAGATTAAAAATACGATTAGTGGTCACTCAGATAAATCTGGATTTTAAAAAATGAGCACACATCTGCTACAGGAAAGCAGCACTTTAAGTTAATAGTGCTTTCTTCAATAAGCAAAGAGTGGATGGGGGAATATGGATGATGCACATAGACTTCAAAAGCAAATTGATAAAGTGCCACACAACAGGACTGTTATCAAGATTGAAGCCCATTAATAAAAGGGGGTGAACCAACATGGATGGAAAATTGGGTGAGTTTTGGAAAGGTTGAGCATCAAGTCTCTGGGCGTCAGTACCTCAGAGGTTCAGTACTGAGCCCAACATATTGATGCAATCACAAAGGAGACAGCTCTACTTTTTAAAAAGGAGTTTTGAGGAGATTTAGTATGTCAAAGATTGTTGCAAATTTCTACAGATGTATGGAGGAGAGTTTTCTGACTGGTTGCATCACAGCCTGGTATGAACCTTCCAAAGCACAGGAATGCAAGAGGCTGCAGAGGCTGTAGTCTCAGCCAGCTCCATCATAGGTACAACCAACTACAGGAGTGAGACCTCCTTAGGAAAACTGAGGTGGAGAGGGTCAGCAGCTTTCAATCCTTGGCATTAATAGAGTATCTGTCCTATATCCAGCACGTCACCACAAAGAGCATACAACAGGACATCAACTTTCTTGGAAGCTTGTGTAGATTCAGCATATCACCAAAAACTACAGCAAAAGTTACAGAAAGTTACAGCCCAGCCCATCACAGGCAAAGCCATTAAGTACATTTACATGGTGTGCTGCCACAAGAAAGCAGTACCCAAAGACCCCAACCATCCAGGCTATAACCTCTTTGTGAAACTACCATCGAACAAGAGGTACAGAAGCCTTAGGTCCCACATCACCAGATTCAGGAAGTTATTATCCTACAACCATCAAGCTCCTGAATTGGCATGGATAAGTTCAATCACCACTACTCTGAATTGATTCTCCAACCTACAGCCTCACTTTCAAGGACTCTTTACACCTTATGTTCTTAGTATTTTTATTTACACAGTTGTCATCTTTTGCACTTTAATTGGCTGTCAGCCTTTATCTTGTTTATGTATAGTTTTTAATAAAACTCTAATGCAATTTCTTCCTGTAAGTGTTTGCAAGAAGATGAATCTTGAGGAAGTTAGTATATGGAAGCATATATATACTTTGACAATAAATTTACTTCAAACCCTCCCAAACATCGAGGACATCTTCAAAGAGCTGCACACATCACTAAGAATCCTTTGGTACAGGAGGCTGAAGATGCACACTTAATGATTCAGAAACAGACTGATTTTTAAACAGTCCATGAACACTGTCACATTATTCCTCTGTTTGCATTATTTATATTGTATTGCAAATTATTGTCATTATTAATTTTATATCTTTGCACTGAACTGCTGCTACAAAAATCACAAATTTTATGTCACAAATCAGTGATAATAAATCTCATTTGGACTCTGAATTTCCTGAGTGATGTTTTTAAATTAAATTTATTCATTTTTCAGGACCTGATGAACACTGGCAAGATCAATAGTTATTGTCCATTCCTATCTAGTCTTGGACCAAGTAGTGTACAAGGCTAGTAATTAAGAGTCAACCATTTTAGTAAGCCTGGGCCATACAAAAGTCAAACAGTGGTAACTTTCCTCAGGAATAACTGAACCAGACAGATTTTCACAAATAGTAGCTTTGTGGCTAGAAGTAATAATTACCAGATAATGAATCAGACTTAAATTCCACCTCTGTCACAAGACTTTCTGTTTCTGCGAAGGCATTCATAAACACAAAGGATATCATTGGTGGAATGATGAGGGAGGAGATCCAGTGGACAAAATGTGAGGATAGTAAGTAGATGCAACTGGGAGAGAATATGGGAAAAGAACAAAACTGGGAGGACTGGAGGTGGATTCGAAAGAGAGGAGAACATAGTGGGTAAGACCACCTGAAACTGGAAAAGTCAATGTTCATAGACTGGGTTGTAGACAGAATAACTTGCTACTACAGCTACGTGCCCTTACTCAGAAAAAGGACACCTCATATTCTAACTGGGCGTGTCAAAAACCAGGCAAAGAATGATAGGCAAAATAACTAAAAGTAAACGAAGAACTTGCAATGTTGGGTCAGGAATGCACTGCCAAAGGCAGATTCAATGAGCTTGTACATTCTCCCCCATGACAGGTTTGCATGTTTCACATAGGTTGATTGGTCACATGGATGATAATTGGACAGTGAAGTCTTGTTGGGCTGAAAGGGCCTGTTACTGTACTGTATCTCTAAATTAAATTAAGTTGAATTAAAACAAAAGGACCTTGGCAATTGTGGAGATGACTTACAGCAGACTGAAATGCTTGAGTGTACAGACATTAAGAAAGAGGATGTGCAGGAGCTTTTGAAAGGTATTAAGTTGGATAAGTTGCTGGGACCAGACGAAATATACCCCAGACTACCATGGGAAGCAAGAGAGGAGATTGCTGAGCCTCTGGCGATGATCTTTGTATCAATAGGGACGGGAGAAGTACCAAAGGATTGGAAGGTTGCAAACGTTATTCCCTTATTCAAGAAAGGGCGTAGCAATAACCCAAGAAATTATAGACCAGTCAGTCTTACTTCAGTGGTGGGTAAGATGTTGGAGAAGATCCTGAGAGGCAGGATTTATGAGCATTTGGACAGACACAATCTGATTAGAGATAGTCAGCATGGCTTTGTCAAGGGCAGGTCGTGCCTTACGAAATCATGAAGTAATGTTACAGCTATACAAGACTTTAGTTAGACCCCAGTAGGAGTACTCTATTCAGTTCTGGTCACCTCATTACAGGATGGATGTGGATATTTTAGAAAGGGTGCAGAAGAGGTTTACAAGGATGTTGCCTGGAATTGAGAGCATTCCTTATGAGAATAGGTTGAGTGAACTTGGCCTTTTCTCCTTGGAGTGACGGAGGATGAGAGGTGACCTGATAGAGGTGTTTAAGATGATGAGAGGCATTGATCATATGGATAGCCAGAGGCTATTTCCCGGGACTCAAACGGCTAACACGAGGGGGCATAGTTTTAAGGTGCTTGGAAGTAGGTACAAGAGGGATGTCAGAGGCAAGTTTCTCGCACAGAGAATGGTGGGTGCATGGAATGCACTGTCAGCGAAGGTGGTAGAGGCGGATACATTAAGGTCTTTTAAGAGACTCTATTAAGGTACTGTATATGGAACTTAGAAAAATAGAGGGCTATCCAGTAGGAAAATTGTAGGCAGCTTCTAGTTTAGGTTACACGGTCAGCACCATACTGTGAGCCGAAGGGCCTGTAATGTGCTGAAGATTTCTATGCAGATCAAAGTACCAAATAATTTTATACCAAGCAAATTTGTGCAGCAGCATTAGGCACAGTAACTCCATATATTTTAAAACGGATATGAAGTTCTTTAGGAATGATCCATTAATTAAGGTTTTAAATTGGGGCAAAGCCAAATTTATTAACATTGGGAGAGAGTGGTACACACAACATGGTATACATCGGCACAGTAAGAAACATTCAAAGGAGAAATAGCAAGAGTTCTAAGGTCAAGATGTTCCTTTAAGGGTAAAATCTGGGGGTAATAAGTATAGGCAATCCTGAATATCAAGGGACATTGAGAGATAGATAAAGAGAAAAGAAAGCATATTAGGGGTACAGACCTTTTCTACTCTAGAAATGCCTGCTGGAGTAGAAAAATTAGAGAGGGAAATACTTAAAAAGAGGAAATTGGGAAGGCAGAGTCACCACAAGAAATCACTAGCAGATGCCAGCAATACAAAGGCATTCCAAAAGTAAACAAAAGAATTAAGGTCCATTAAGACAAGTAATTATGGGTGGAGCCAGATGATTTAGATGAGGTTCTAAATGAATATTTTTCATTGGCATTCACTAAGGAAATAGACTTGCAAATGGATAATTCAGTGAAAGGGTAGATAAAAGTCTACTGCAAGTCTCCATAAATAAGACTATAAGACCTTAAGACATCGGAGCAGAATTAAGCCATTTGGGCCATTGAGTCTGCTCCGCCATTTGATCATGGATGATCCATTTTCCTCTCAACCCCATTCTCCTGCCTTCTCTCCATAACCTTTCTCACCCTGACTTCACAAGAATCTATCAACCTCTGCCTTAAATACACCCAATGACCTGGCCTCTAAAGCCACCTGTGGCAACTATTTCCACAGATTCACCACAATCTGGCTACAGAAATTTCTCCTCATCCAAATAATTGACTATAAGTAAAAGGCAGTCCTAACATCGAATCCCACGGAACACCACTAGCCTCCGGCTGCCAATTAGAAAAGGCTCCTTTTATTCCCACTCTATCCCTCCTGCCCAGCAGCCAATGCTCAATTCATGCAAGTAACTTTCCTGTAATACCATGGGCTCTCATCTTGCTAAGCAGCCTCATTTGTGACACCTTGTCAAAGGCCTTCTGAAAACCTAAATACATAACATACATCACTTCTCTTCTGTCTATTCTGCTGGTTACTTCTTCAAAGAATTCCAACAGAATTGTCAGGTAAGATTTTCCCTTAAGGGAACCATGCTGACTTTGACCTATTTTGACCACTGCTACTCTCCCTTCCGCAACGCTTACGAAGTGCTTCTCCATCCACCGCTTGGGAAGTCTGATCATTCCTCCATCCTGCCTCTGCCCGTATACAGGCAGAAGCCGAAACAAGAGGCAGCCATTGTTAAAACTGTCCTCTGTTGGTCCAACCCGTCTCCATGCTACAGAACTGCTTTGACAACGTCAACTGGAATATCTTTTGTGATGAGGATGTCTCTGAGTTCACGGAAGGGATCACAAGCTTCACCCAGAAGTGCATCGAGGGTGCTGCCCCCCAAAAATTGGTCATGGTCTATCGAAACCAGAAACCCTGGATCAACAATTCTGTGCGTAATGCATGAGACAGAACTGTCGCCGCCGGTAACCACCAGGAACTCAAGAAATGCAGCTAAGTCATCAAGGCAGCGAAATGGCAATACAAGGACAAGAGCCAGACTCAACTCTCCACCAACAACACACACAGTTTATGGTAAGGTCTGCACACCATCACAGACTTCAAAGCTAAATGCAGCGTTGCTGCCTCTCTCCCAGATGAGTTAAATCCTTTTTACGCTCAGTTTGACTTCACCAACACCGAGCCCCTGAGGACAGCCGGCACTGCGACCTGCACCTTGGTGATCTCTGAGGCTGAAGTACACAGGTATTTCCAATGAGTGGACAGCTGCAAGGCTACTGGAACAGACGGCATCCCAGGGTGGTTACTCAGGATATGTGCGACACAACTGGAAGTGTGTTTACAGACATTTTTAATCTCTCCCTCTCCCAGTGTAGAGTGCCCTTCTGCTTCAAAACATTCACCATTGTCCCTGTTCCCTGTACCTAAAAAGACCAAGGTAACATGTCTGAATGATCTATGTCCTGTCACACTCACCTCAATAATAAGCAAATGCTTTGAGGTGCTGTTCAAGGACTATATCTGCAGCGCACTACCACCCACACTGGACACCCTACAATTCGCCTACCAACACAACCTATCGACAGATGACGCAATAGCCACAGCTGTACACACCGTCCTTACACACCTGGAGAAGAGGGATGCTCTGTGAGAATGCTGTTCTTAAGACTACAGTTCAGCATTCAACACCATAATTCCCTCCAGGCTTGACAAGAAGCTCAGAGACCTCAGCCTTCACCCTGCCTTGTGTGGCTGGACCCTGGACTTCCTGTCAGATTGCTGGCAGGTGGTGAGAGTGGGCTCCCTCACCTCTGCCTCTGTGACCCTCAACACAGGAGCCCCTCAGGGCTGTGTCCTAAGCTCCCTCCCTTACTCTCTGTATACCCATGACTGTGTCACCACCCATAGCTCCAATCTGCTAATTAAACTCGCAGATGATACTACACTGATTGGCCTAATCTCAAATAATAATGAGGCAGCCTACAGAGAAGTCATCACCCTTACACAGTGGTGTCAAGAAAACCACCACTCCATCATGTCACAAAAATAAAGGAGCTGGTTGTGGACTACAGGAGGAACGGTGACAGGCTCACCCTTGTTGACATCAATGGATCTGGGATTGAGAAGGTAAACAGCTTCAAGTTCCTTGGTATACACATCACCGAGGACCTCATTTGGTCTGTACATACCAGCTGTGTGGTGAAAAATACACAACAGCTCCTCTTTCACCTCAGACGGTTGAGCCCCCAAATCCCAAGGACTTTCTACAGGGTCACAATTGAGAGCATCCTGACTGGCTGTATCACTGCCTGATACGGGAACTATACTTCCCTCGACTGCAGGACACTGCAGAGAGTGGTGTGGACAGCCCAGTGCATCTGTGGATGTGAATTTCCTACTGTCCAGGACACTTCCACCGACAGGTGCGTAAAAAGGACCCAAGGATCATTGGGGACCCGAGTCACCCAACCACAAGCTGTTCCAGCTGCTACCATCCGGGAAACAGTACCACAGCATTAAAGCCAGGAGCAACAAGCTCCAGGACAGCTTCTTCCACCAGGCCATCAGACTGATTAATTCAAGCTGACACAACTGTATTTATAAGCTATATCGACTGTACAGCTATACATCTTATTGTACATACTATTTATTACAAATTACTATAACTTGCACATTACATATTCAGATGGAGAAGTAACAAAGATTTTCATTCCTCATGTATGTGGAAGATGTAAGAAATTAAGTCAATTCAATTTTATCATGTGTCTCCAACTACTCCAAAACTTCATCCTTAATTATCATTTCCAACATCTTTCCAACCATTGGGGTTAGGCTGACTAGCCTATAATTTTGTTTCTTCTGCCTCTCTCCCTTCTTGAAAAGTAGAGTGACATTTGAAATTTTCCAGTTCTCCAGAACCATGCCAGAATCCAGTGAAAGATCACTATGAATGCCTCCACAATCTCTTCAGCTACCTCTTTCAGAACCCTGGGTTGTAGTCCATCTGGTCCAATTGACTTCAGACCTTTCAGCTTCTCAACAGATCTCCCTAGTAATAACAACTGCACTCACTTCTGCCCTTGACACTCTCAAGCTTCCAGCATACCTCTGGTGTCTTCCACAATGAAGACCAATGCAAGATACTTACTCAGTTCATCCGCCATTTCCTGTCCCCCAGTACCTCTCCAACATAATTGTCTAGTGATTCGATATCCACTCTTGCCTCTTTATAGATCTGAAAATACTTTTGTATCCTCTGACATCTAGCTAGCCTACATTTATATTTCATCTTTTCCCTACTTATGGCCTTTTAAATTGCCTTCTGCTGGTTTCTAAAAGCTTCCCAATCCTCTAACTTCATGCTAATTTTTTTTTAAGATTATGAGGACACTCAGTCCTCGTTTATTGTCATTTAGAAATGCATACATTAAGAAATGATACAATGTTCCTCCAGAGTGATATCACAAAAAAGAACAGGACAAACCAAAGACTAACACTGACAAGACCACATAATTATAACATATGGTTACAGCAGTGCAAAGCAATATCATAATTTGATAAAGAGCAGACCATGGGCATGGTAAACAAAAAAGTTCCGATCAACTCCTGATACTCCCGATAATCCTGACAGCAGGTGGCAAAGGGGAGAAACTCTCCCTGCCATAAACCTCCAGGCGCCGACAACTGCTGATGCATTGGAAGTACCTGACCACAGTCAACTCTGAGTCCGTCTGAAAACTTCGAGCCTCCGACCAACCCTTCCGATACAGCCTCCCAAGCACCATCCTCTGCCGAGCGCTTCGACCCTGCCCTGGCCGCCGAGCAACAAGCAGAGCCGAGGACTCGCGGCCTTCCCCTCCAGAGATTCTGGATCACACAGTAGCAGCGGCAGCGAAGAAGGCATTTCAGAAGTTTCTCCAGATGATCCTCCGTACTCTCACGTCTGTGTCCATCAAATCAGGATTGTGCATGACACACTACTTGACAGATAACAGATATCATTCACCAGAGAGGGCGCTGCATCGCACTGCCATCTTCTCCTCCTCTATTATGTGCTTTTGCTCTATTATCTATCTTTTGCTTTTATGTTGGCTTTGACTTCCCTTGTCAGCCATGGTTGTGTCATCTTGCCTTTGGAATACTACTACTTCTTTGGGACGTATCTATCCTGCACTTGTGAATTACTCCCAGAAACTCCAGTCATTACTGCTCTGCTGTCATCCCTGCTAGTGTCCCCTTCCAATCACTCTGGCCAGCTCCACCCTCATGCTTCTGTAATTACTTTTACTCTACTCTAATACTGATACATTTAGTTTCTCCCTCTCAAATTGCAGGGCGAGTGTTATCATATTATGATCACTGCCTCTTAAAAGTTGTTTTACTTTAAGTTCCCTAATCAAATCAGTTCATTGCATAACAGCCAATCCAGAATAGCTGATACCCGAGTGGGCTCAACCACAAGCTGCTCTAAAAAGGCATCTCATAGACATTCTACAAATTTTCTCTTGGAATCCGAAAATCAGTACCAACCTGATTGTCCCCAATCTATCTGCATATGGAGATCCCCTATGACTATCATAATATTGACCTTCTGTCATGCATTTTTTTTTTATCTCCCACTAATTTATAGCCCAGATGTTGGGTACTGTTTGGAGGCCTGCAACTCCCATCAGGATCTTTTTATCCTTGCAGTTCCTGAGGTCTACCCATGATTCTACGTCTTCCAATCCTGTCAGCTCTTTCCAAGGATTTGATTCCATTTTTTAAAAAATTAACAGTGCCACTCCAACCCCTCTGCATACCTGCCCGTCCTTTCAATACAATGTGCATCCTTACATGTTATGCCCCCAACTATAATCTTCTTTCAGCCAGAACACAGTGATGCTCACAACTTCATATCTGCCAATCTCTAACTGTGATATAGGTTCATCTACCTTATTCCATACACTATGTGCCTTCAGTCTCGTATTCATCACCCTTCTCAATTTTGTCCCCCATTACACTGCAAATCACCCCACTGACTGCAATGTTGCCCTATTGTCTGCCTATCCTTCCATATAGTCTCACTGCACACCTCCTCTGCTTGCATACCAACTGCCTCATCTTCATCCTTCACTCACACTCAGGATTAATATGTCATGAAATTTGTTGTCTTTGCAGCAGTACAGTACAAAACATAATAGATGAAAAATGTGAATTACAGAAAGTACATATACAGTGGCATGCAAAAGTTTGGGCACCCCTGGTCAAAATTTGTTACTGTGAACAGCTAAGCGAGTAAAAGATGAACTGATTTCCAAAAGGCATAAAGTTAAAGAAGACACATTTCTTTAATATCTTAACCAAGATTACCTTTTTTATTTCCATCTTTTACAGTTTCAAAATAACAAAAAAGGAAAAGGGCCCAAACCAAAAGTTTGGACACCCTGCATGGCAGTACTTAATAACACCCCCTTTGGCAAGTATCACAGCTTGTAAACGCTTTTTGTAGCCAGCTAAGAGTCTTTCAATTCTTGCTTGGGGGATTTTCGCCCATTCTTCCTTGCATAAGACTTCTAGTTCTGTGAGATTCTTGGGCTGTCTTGCATGCACTGCTCTTTTGAGGTCGATCCACAGATTCTCAATGATGTTTAGATCAGGGGACTGTGAAGGCCATGGCAAAACTTTCAGCTTGTGCCTCTTGAGGTAGTCCATTGTGGATTTTGAGGTGTGTTCAGGTTCATTATCCTGCTGTAGAAGCCATCCGCTTTTCATCTTCGGCCTGCTTTTTTAAAAAAATATTTATTTATTTTTTAAACAGACAGTGTGATGTTTGCTTCCAGAATTTGCTGGTACTTAATTGAATTCATTCTTCCCTCTACCAGTGAAATGTTCCCCATGCCAGTGGCTGCAACACAAACTCAAAGCATGATCGATCCACCCCCATGCTTAACAGTTGGAGAGGGAGTTCTTTTCGTGAAATTCTGCACCCTTTTTTCTCCAAACATATCTTTGCTCATTACGGCCAAAAAGTTCTATTTTAACTTCATCAGTCCACAGGACTTGTTTCCAAAATGCATCAGGCTTGTTTAGATGTTCCTTTGAACCTTTTGAATAGAACTTTTTGGCCGCAATGAGCAAAAGTATGTTTGGAGAAAAAAGGGCTCAGAATTTCACGAAAAGAACCCCTCTCCAACTGTTAAGCATGGGGGTGGATCGATCATGCTTTGGGCTTGTGTTGCAGCCAGTGGCACAGGGAACGTTTACTGGTCGAGGGAAGAATGAATTCAATTAAGTACCAGCAAATTCTGGAAGCAAACATCACACCACCTGTAAAAAAAAGCCGAAGATGGAAAGAGGATGGCTTCTACGACAGGATAATGAACCTGAACACACCTCAAAATCCACAATGGACTACCTCAAGAGGCACAAGCTGAAGGTTTTGCCATGGCCTTCACAGTCCCTCGACCTAAACATCATCGAGAATCTGTGGATAGACCTCAAAAGAGCAGTGCATGCAAGACGGCCCAAGAATCTCACAGAACTAGAAGCCTTTTGCAATGAAGAATGGGCGAAAATC
This sequence comes from Mobula birostris, assembly GCF_030028105.1. NCBI lineage: Eukaryota > Metazoa > Chordata > Chondrichthyes > Myliobatiformes > Myliobatidae > Mobula > Mobula birostris. The sequence goes on from NC_092394.1 coordinate 53,612,115, forward strand.
CCCCAAACAAGAACTGAAAGACTCTTAGCTGGCTACAGAAAGCGTTTACAAGCTGTGATACTTGCCAAAGGGGGTGTTATTAAGTACTGCCATGCAGGGTGTCCAAACTTTTGGTTCGGGCCCTTTTCCTTTTTTGTTATTTTGAAACTGTAAAAGATGGAAATAAAAAAGTAATCTTGCTTAAAATATTAAAGAAATGTGTCACCTTTAACTTTATGCCTTTTGGAAATCAGTTCATCTTTTACTCGCTTAGCTATTCACAGTAACAGAAATTTTGACTGGGGTGCCCAAACTTTTGCATGCTACTGTATAGTTAAATCAAACCAGTTAAATTAAACTAACTTAACTGTTGGGGATTTGGGGGTTGAGATATCTGTCCCATTTTTGTGGGGAGGTAGGGTTTGGGGTTTGATGATCATGCTGCCTTTCTTGGTTTCATGGCTACCCAGAGAATTGAAGAATTTCAGAGTTGTATACTTTGATAATAAGTGAACCTTTGAAATAAGTAGTGCAATAGCGATAAAAAAAGTAGTGAGCTGGTGGTCATGGGATCAATGTCCATTCAGAAATCTGATGGCAGAGGAGAAGAAGCTGTTGCTGATTCATTGAAGTTTGTGCTTTCAGACTCCCACACCTCCTTCCTGATGGTAACAATGAGCACCGGTCATGTCCTGGGTGACAGGAGTCCTTAATAATGGATGCCGCCTTTTTGAGGCAAGTCTCTTTGAAGATGTCCTGGATACTATGAATTCAGAAGAATGAGAGGAGATCTTATAGAAACATAGAATTATGAAAGGGATAGATAAGATAGGGGCAGGAAAGTTGTTTCCACTGGTAGGTGACACTAGAACTAGGGGAAATAGCCTCGATATTCAGGAGAGTAGATTTAAGACGGAGATAAGGAGGAACTACTTTTCCCAGAGTGGTGAACCTTTGGAATTCTCTGCCCAATGAAGCCGTAGAGGCTACTTCGGCAAACATATTAAAGACAAGGTTGTATAGATTTTTGCACAGTAGGGAAATTAAGGGTTATGGGGAAAAGGGCGGTAGGTGGAGATGAGTCCAAGGCCAGATCAGCCATGATCTTATTGAATGGCGGAGCAGGCTCGACGGGCCAGATGGCCGACTCCTGCTCCGATTTCTTATGTTCTTTATTGCGTGGATTGAAGAGTTTAGAGGACAGGCTGGAGAAGTTGGCTCTGTTCTTAGAGCAGAGAAGTTTAAGAGGAATATTTGATACAGGTGTATAAAATTATGTGATAGAGATGGGAAACATTTTTCCCCACATTAAAGGTAGCTAAAACTATAAGGCATTGGGGCAATGGGCAAAGAGATTCAGAGGGCATCTTAGGGAAACTTTCTTCAGCCAGAGAATGGGGAGTACCTGAAATGCACTGCCTGAGAATCTAGATTCTAAACACTTCCTGAAGCTGTGTTGCTGACAACATTAGCCACTTTTTCAGGCAGTGCATTTCAGGTACTTGGTAAATATCCCTCTATAACAAGTGATTCTAGATAAACATTTCAATCACTTGGGGATGGAGGGATATTGATCAAGTGCCGAGGGATAGGGCTAATACAAAATGGTGTCCACTGGTCAGAATGGACAAATTGAGCTGAATGTCTTGATTCCATGTAATAAAATTCTGATCCATTTTAAAGTGTGTTAGAACTCTACATTGCTTAGAGGTTGGAGACAATCCTGTAGGTACAAATATAACTTCACTCCAAAAATCTAGTGTCCTACCTATATCAGATGCAAATAACTTAAAGGGGGCTCTCAGAGTCAACTATGGGACAAATCTGTATTTGCTTTTCGACTTATTAAGAGAATGTAATAGAGTTAATGAATTTTCAAAGATTCTGCAATGTAGTTTACCAAATTGCAAAAGCAGATCTGCAAGTGAGCAATTTTGCTGCCCACCTGCAGAACTTTGCCTGCCTCATTCCTTCTGTCACTGAAGTGAAAATAAAATTATAGATTTTAAAGATTCTCATACTTGCTCCTTCCTTTTTAATTCTTCCACTTGTCGAAGCTGCTCAGAAGTGAGAATGTTCTCCATGCGCTGCATATCCTTCATCAGTAGCCTCTGGGACTCCAGGAATTGGTCATTGGCTCGTTGCCATGTGTGCTTCAGCTGGTTGTGCTGCTGTCTCTCTTGTTCCAAAAGATGACATACTGGTGGAAACATTTCAACACATCAACCTCACCAAACAAATTGCAGGTTCCCCGCAGATTTCAGAATCAAGTAAACTGTCATAAATTCAACTCAATCTGCCAGTTATTTAGTACCTGCAACTCAGTAGTAGCACATTCACTGCTTCTCACAGAAGCCCCAACAAGTTTGACACTGAGCCACAGAGTTATTGAGTTAACCATCAAAGACCTGGTCAGAGATGATTTTTAAGAAGCATCTTAGGGGCAAAGGGAAATGAAGTGTCTGTGTGTGCATGCATGTGTGGTGGCAGGGGTAAAGAATGACTTAAGGAGAAATTTCCAGAGTGTACACTAAAAGCATGATCTCTATGGTAGAGTGATGCAATTCTGCAATTATTTGAGAAGAATTATGAAAGAAATTGCAAGAGTGAGGATACAGCCAGCAAGATTTGGAAAATTTGAGAATAAGAGATGCAAGGACGGTTAGGACAGGATTGGAGTAATTAAATTTAGGATTAGGATTTCAGCAAAGGTTTAGCCAAGGATAGACAAAGAAGGGTGTAGTTATGGAAAATGAACTATTGCAGCTTCAGTGATGCTAGAATGCAGAATGGAAACTCCCATGAGGTCAAAGATAAATTTTAATTCTTAGGCACAAAGAGATGAAAAGTGACAATAGTTGATAAATGAGATTGTGGCAGGGAGCTGAAATATTTTGGATCTCCCCAGTATCTGAGAAAAATTCTATGTCGAAAATGGGTGATCAGAAAAGCAGTAAAGCAATTTAGAATCAAGGGATGGTGTGAAGTAAAGATAGAATATCTTCAGTTTACATGTGGAATTCAAGAGGTTTACAGATGACCTGAGGAATTCCAGCATTTATCGTTGATTCATGCACCCAGGCTGAGCTTGTCATCAAATTTGCCTCCAACTTCCACTCTGCCCTCAAATTCAGAGTCCATTTCGGACACCTCCCTCCCCTTTCTTCATCTCTGGAGACAAACTGTCTATCAACATCTTTTATAAACCTATTGAGTCCTACAGTTATCTTGACTAAAACTCTAATTTTTTTAAATTTACAGGAGATGGCAGTTATTCCTTTCACTCAGTTCCTTCATCTTTGCTGCTTCTGTTTCCAGGACAAGGCTTTCCTTTACCAGACAGAGATGCCCCCCTCCCTCCCTCTAAAATGATGCTGCCCTCACATGCATCTCCATCTCCCAGTTATCTGCATTCACCCCATCTTTCCACCACCTTAACAGGGCTAGAATTCATTTTGTCTTCAGCTACCACCCCACAAGTCTCCATAACTTATGCTATCTTCAAAAATATCCTACCAAATACATCTTTACCCCTCCCCCACTTTCCAAAGGGATCGCTCCCTCTGTGATTCCCTTGTTCATTCATCCCTCCCCACACATACCCTAACAAGCAACAAATATGCTGCACTTGTCCATTTATCTCCTCCTTCACCTCCATTCAGGACCCCAAACAGTCCTTCCAGATGTGGCAACACTTCATTTGTGAATACGTTGGGGTCATTTATTGTATCAGATGCTCTTGATTCAGCCTCCTCTACGTTGGTGAGATCTGATGTGAATTATGGGACTGGTTTGTCAAGCACCTCTGCTCCATCCACCAAAAACAACACTTCCCAATGGCCGACCATCTTAACTGCTATCCTCATTCTTGTTTCTGTTCCAACATCTTGATCCATGGCCTCTTCTGCCATGATGAGGCTACTCTCAGGGTGGAGGAGCAACACCTCATTCTGTCTAGGTAGCATCTAACCTGTTGGCATGAATATCGATTTCTCCTTCCGGTAAAAAAAAATGTTCCAACCCCCTTCTCTCTTTAATTTCCCAGTCTGGCCTCTTACCTCCTCCCACCTGCCTATCACCTCCTCCAGTGCCCCTCCTTCTTTGTATTCTCCTCTCCTCATAGATTCCTTCTTCTCCAGCCCTTTAACCTTTCCACGCACCTAGCTTCACCTAACACCTTCCAGCTGGTCCTCCTTCCTCTGCCCCCACCTTTTTATTCTGGCGCTATGCCTCTTCCTTTCCAGTCCTGAAGGGTCTTGGTCCAAAACAGCATTTGTTTATTCATTTCCATAGATGCTGCCTGACCTGCTGAGTTCCTCCAGCATTTTGTGTGTTGCTCTGGACTTCCAGCGTCTGCAGAATTCTCGTGTTTATTATTTTGATTGCAATTTTAGAAGTTGCTGCCAATGGCCAGCAGTTAATAGGCAACAAGAGGAGAAAGAATACACATGCTACAGATCTGCTGGAGAACAGATTGAGAAGAACCAGAGTTGTACACAGCACTCCAAATGCATAACTATATAACTGCAACATGATGCCCCAACCCATCAGATGAGCATAGCCTTCTTCACTACCCTTCCACTCATGCCACCACTTTCAGCAAATTATAGCCATGAAGTTCAAGGTTGCTTTTTACATTACGAGGGGTGATTGATAAGTTTGTGGCCTAAGGTAGAAGGAGTCAATTTTAGAAAACCTAGCACATTTATTTTTTCTACTTAGTCCAGCGGTCGTGTAGCATATGGATCCCTTCCTGGCGTCTTGGACCTCCAGAAAAGGTCCACAGCATTTGGTGATTGATAAGTTTGTGGCCTAAGGTAGAAGATGAGTTATTAACTTCAAACCTTCTGCATTTTCACTGAAAGAGTTGACCGGCACGTGCATGTAACGAGAGCTGAATAACTCATCTCCTTCTACCTTAGGCCACGAACTTATCGATCACCCCTGCTGTGGACCACCTGGAGGTTCAAGACGCTCTTGTTACATGCACATGCAGTTCAACTCTGAGTAATAATGCAGAAAGTTTGAAGTTAATAACTCATCTCGTTCTACCTTAGGCCACGAACTTATCAATCGGCCCTGCTGTGGACCACTTCTACAAAGAAGGGATCTGTATGCTCCACGACTGCTGGACTAAGTGTGTACATGTAGGAGGGGACTATGTTGAAAAATAAATGAGCTAGGTTTTCTAAAATTGACTCTTTCTACCTTTAAGCCACGAACTTATCAATTACCCCTCGTAACACTGCTAAGGACTCTGCCATTTACTCTCTATTTTCCTAGATAATGCTCGTGTTCCTCACTATACTGAAGAATATAAATAGCAGTTACTCTAGAATTCAACCTAGTTATCAATATCACCATTGAAAACTTTTATTCTTAACCCTAACATGCCACTTAGATGGCATTAAAAGGGAGGGCTTGCTAAAACATTTACACGAGGAATCTAAATTCAATGACATGAAACAAATGTCCAGAACAAAGAAAGAACAGCCCAGGAAGATAGAAGGCAGAGGCTTGGGTTGGCTGCATTTAGTTGAGTTTGGCTTGCTTCAAGCCCCGTTCCCCTACATTTGCCCTAAAAGAGGAAAGCAACAAGCCATGAGGACACTTTATCTCACTGCCAGTTAAGAGAATGTGGACAAAGCCCTGAGAATAGGTTACTCAGTTATCAAGGGCTGGGAAAGGGCTTAAAGCAGTGGTGCAGAGGGGAATGGAAAATTAACTGTTGAGATATCCAAACACCATTAAACAAAATAAGAGCTGCAGCAATCATTCGAGCATTTAATAAATTAGAACTATTTGTCAAATTTCCATTAATTATTTTTTTACTTTAAACAGTATTGATGCTTTGTAACCACTTTACATTTTATTTCACCATTTATAGCTTTCAAATATAATAGTTCTATTCTTCCTGTTACCTTCATGCAGTTCTTTACGCAATTTCTCTGCATCTTCCTGCAGCACACTTCTCTGAGTGTTGAGAACGGCAACATACATTTCCAAATCTGTCCTGCAGGACTTCTCTGTCTCGAGGTAATGATTCAGTTCTTTAACCTGCTGAACACATTAATCATCTCAACTCGCTTCATACAGGGAAAAAAATAGCCATTTAGTTTGACATCTCTCAGAAAATTCGGATAGAAAAATAAATCTGATCAACCAGTCCTCTGATAAAAACCCAACTTGCATGTCATTCTCTACATATAGATGAAATTATATTGTACAGTATTTTATAATTAAACCTTTTTTCAGGTAATTAGTGGAATGCCACAAAACTGTTTGATGCTGGGCTTTGCTGGAAGCTGCATTTCATAGCACAATTGCAGTTTAAGGATGTCCACAGGCCTAACTTTATCATCTATTTCTTTGCTGTGCACTACCTATGGATTCGGCAGAAACCTGCCACAATTCAACAGTTCTTGAATTCTACACCATGGAGTACAGACAGAGGAAGCCCATTCATTTGAATGGGTATTTTAGGGCTGTGAAACAGGATGGAAAATAATAAATTAGTTTGAAACTTATTATTTTAATGCTCTTAATCATGCTTTTGACATAGTAACACCAATCATTTCACTTTATATAGATGCTAAAATTTAGAAATAAAATTTAGAAACCTTGCACCTCTGCCAAGTGGCTGCTTGGAGCCTTATTGTGGACTAGCAGTAGCAGTCTTCCCAACCCGACAAAGGTAAGGTCATGAGAATGCAGCATGTGGGCAACTCACTGATACAAACAAAAATCTCACTCAGATGTACAAAGTACGTGGAATTTGATTGTAAACAAGATGGACAGCGGAAACTTGATCGCACACACCACCAGACTAGACCCGATTGGAAACACAAGGACAGAGTATCCATCATTTATGCCGGGAAGGCATTGGATCCTTTTAAAGTACTAAGTTCTCATCCTAGTTGGACAGAGTAGATGCAGGGATGACTCTCTTCAGCTCTGACCCATCAATTAGAAATAGTATGTGGCCTTCAGAAATCAACAATAGCTTATTTACATTGTTGACATTGAGCATGAAGTTGTTATTTTGGCACCACTCAACCAGGAGTGGTATCTTATTCCTGTATGCTGCCTCATCATCACCTAGGATTTAGCCAATAATGGTTGACTAATTGAAGAATTTGTAGATGGTACTGGAATTGTGTTTAAGTCACACAATTGTGGATGTAAGGTAAGTACAGCAAGGATCTAAAACTACAGTCTTGATCCTTGCTGAAGATCAATGAGGAGGAGATGCTGTAACCATCCACATTGATTGAGATCTGCCAACCAAGTAAAGGGTCCAGAGGCAAAGGGAGCTACAAAGGACATTGCCTTGGAACGTGGTGATAAATTTGGAGGGGACAATATCATTGAATGCCAAGTTGTAGTCTATGAACATCAGCCTAAAATTTATGTTACTGAGGTCCAGATAATCTATAAGCACAGTTGATCTGTTGTGGCAATACCCAAATTGAAGAGGACCCAGTTCACTTGTAAGGCTGGAGTTGATTCGCACCATAACCAAGGAGGACTTCATTACAGAAAGGATGTAAGTGCTAGCACATGGCAGTCATTGAAGTACTGGTACTACAGATGCCCTTTGAAGCAGGTTGGAGCCTCAGGCTGCAGAGACAAGTGGTTGAAGATGTCCCTGAATACACCAGCCAGCTGGTCTGCACAGATCTTCAGCAATTGGCCAGCTTTGCAGTCTGGGTCAAACACTTCTCATGGGTTCATCCACTTGAAGGATGTTCTGATGCCAGCCCGAGCACTGAGTTCACAGGGTTGTCAGAAGCTGTGGGGCTCATGTTGGAATGTCATTATTCTCCCTATCATAATGTACGTAAAGGCAATGAGCTCATTCAGGAATGATGCCTTATCATCACTTTTGCTTCCCCTTATGTCTTGTAGGAAGTGATAGTGTGTAAGTCCTGACACAACTATTGAGCTCCTGTCTTTGATTCCAAATTGGTCCAGTACTGTCTCTTTGTGCCAGTGATGGTTTTCTGTGATGGTGATTATGAACTTACCACTTCCCACTATTCAGGACGTTTACAAAGACAGGTAGGTCAAAAGGGTCTGAAGGATCATTGGGGACCCAAGTCACCCCAACCACAAACTGTTCCAGCTGCTACCATCCAGGAAACGGTAACGCAGCATTAAAGCCAGGACCAACAGGCTCCGGGATAGCTTCTTCCACCAGGCCATCAGACTGATTAATTCACGCTTGACACAATTGTATTTCTAAGCTACACTGACTGTTCTGTTGTATATCTTACTGTACATACTATTTATTACAAATTACTATAACTTGCACATTCAGACGGAGGCGTAACGTAAAAGATTTTTTACTCCCCACGTGTGCCAAGGATGTAAAAATAAAGTCAATTCAATTCTGGAAACCATACCTGGATTTCTTGTACAACTCTGGATTGCTCTCCTAAACACCACAGATCTTCTGGTTGGGAAAGATGTAGAATATTTTGTGGGTACACACTTGTCTCCATAGTTTTTTTTATTAAGTGGGTGATAACTAAAGCACATCCATTCAGTTCTGCTCACAAATCCTTGAACGTGACCCAGTCCACTGATTCAAAGTAGTCCTATTTTTGCTCCACTTGCTCCTTTAACCAGCTTTTCACAGTTCTCACCGTTAGTATTGCACTCCTCAGTCTCTGGAAGGAGCAGCATAGCCAAGTGGTCAGATTTACCAAAGTGTGGTGAGGGATGTGGCATTAGTGTCTCTGATAGTGGGACGGCAGTGATTGAGCATGTTACTTAAAAAGGCAGTGCCTCATCATTAAGGATCCTCCACATGTTGGACATGCCCTCTTCTCTTTATACCATCGGGGGAGGTACAGGAGCCTGATGAACCACATTCAATATTTTAGGAGCAGCTTCTTTCCCTCTGCCATCAGGTTTCTGATCGGTCCATGAATCCATGAGCATCATCTTGCAATTCCTTTTACACTACTTATCTTTTATTGTAACTTATAGTAATTTGTTATGTCTTCACTGTACTGCCACCACAGAACATTTCATGACTAGCATCAGTGACAATATTCCTGATTCTGATGTTGAAGGTGACATCAACACTTAACCACCAAGTCTTCTGGAAGAGTAAGGACTGCCACCTCTGAGCACTAACCACGAGTTGATTGTGAAGCAGATGTGGCTACCACTTCCTTTTCCTAGTGCCACTCTCTGCCGAGTCTCCACTGGTCGATTGTAAGATTGCTAATGTACTTAAATGACTTAACACCCAATTGTTGCTACAGTATTTGAGATTTACAATTTTAAAAGTCTGAACATGAATATAAAAGTGTTCTACTGCTGGCTAAGTGTCACCTCTGGCACTTTTTTTTTTTACAAACCAAATCCTTCTTCATCTACTGACCCCTGTTGCCATTTCCAAGGAGCTATGGACTTGCACCCCATGGTGTCTCAGTACATCAACACTCCTAAGGTCCATTCTTAAGTGGATCGTAATATTCACTAATTCTGTTTTCAGAGCTCACCTTTGAGGCTTCTAATTCTTTAACCTTTTCTTCAGCTGTTGACAGCTTTTCTTTGAGGGCTCCTATTTCCTTTTCCATGGGCATCACCACCGATCGCAACTTCTCAGCATCTTCCTGCGCCTAGGATGAAAATGCAAGAAAGCAGGAATGACTGCCTAATAAAGTGTACAAACAATTTGGAAGATATTTAACTGAAAGAACTTTTCATACATTGGTTATTGACTTCATAATAGAGCTAATTGCAGTCAAAATATCCCATCATAGTTGATGCTCAGTATCACCAACCACCATAAAATCTTTCAAGATAGATTCAAGATCTATCACTGCGTACAAATCAGCATACTCACTTTTTTCATTTCATTTTCTAGGTTGTTTTCTCCTTGTCCTTCGGACAAACGTCTCCTTAGATCAGTCAACTCACGTTCCACTGCTTCCTTATACTGTGCCCACTGTGAGCGTTCTTGCTCTAGACGGTGATGAAACTGAATTTCATATTCTCTCAGTGTCTCTGTAGAAGTTTAGAACATACAATAAAAGGCTCCTGTTAGAATTTTCTTGTTTAAACAGGAAACAGAAAGTGTTTTCAATGAAAGCCTTCTTAAATATACTTTAATAGCAGAAATAGATAAATTTAACATAATTAATGACACTCCTGAAAAACTTACCCCATTATACAGTGGCATGCAAAAGTTGGGCACCCCTGGTCAAAATTTCTGTTACTGTGAATAGTTAAGTGAGTAGAAGAAGAACTGATCTCCAAAAGTCATAAAGTTAAAGATGAAACTTTCTTTTCAACATTTTAAGCAAGATTAGTGTATTATTTTTGTTTTGTACAATTTTAGAGTGGAAAAAAAGGAAAGGAGCACCATGCAAAAGTTTGGGCACCCCAAGAGATTTGAGCTCTCAGATAACTTTTACCAAGGTCTCAGACCTTAATTAGCTTGTTAGGGCTAATGGCTTGTTCACAGTCATCGTTAGGAAAGATCAGGTGATGCAAATTTCAAAGTTTTATAAATACCCTGACTCCTCAAACCTTGTCCCAACAACCAGCAGCCATGGGCTCCTCTAAGCAGCTGCCTACCACTCTGAAAATTAAAATAAATGATGGCCACAAAGCAGGAGAAGGCTATAAGAAGATAGCAAAGTGTTTTCAGGTAGCCGTTTCCTCAGCCTGTAATGTAACTAAGAAATGGCAGTTAACAGGAATGGCGGAGGTCAAGTTGAGGTCTGGAAGACCAAGAAAACCTTCCGAGAGAACTGCTCATAGGATTCCTAGAAAGGGAAATCAAAACCCCCTTTTGACTACAAAAGACCTACAGGAAGACTTAGCAAACTCTGGAGTGGTGGTGCACTGTCCTACTGTGCAGCGACACCTGCACAAATATGGAAGAGTCATCAGGAGAAAACCTTTCCTGCGTCCTCAACACAAAATTCAGCATCAGAAGTTTGCAAAGGAACATCTAAACAAGCCTGATGCATTTTAAAAACAAGCCCTGTGGACTGATGAGGTTAAAATAGAACTTTTTGGCCGCAATGAGCAAAGGTATGTTCGGAGAAAAAAGGGTGCAGAATTTCATGAAAAAGCTGAAGATGAAAAGAGGATGGCTTCTACAACAGGATAATGATCCTAAACACACCTCAAAAATCCACAATGGACTACCTCAAGAGGCGCAAGCTGAAGGTTTTGCCATGGCCCTCACAGTCCCCTGACCTAAACATCATCAAAAATCTGTGGATAGACCTCAAAAGAGCAGTGCATGCAAGGCAGCCCAAGAATCTCACAGAACTAGAAGCCTTTTGCAAGGAAGATTGGGCGAAAATCCCCCAAACAAGAACAAGTGTTTCGAGAAGTTCATCATGAGGCACGTCAAGACCCTGCTGCCCCCCTCACTGGACCCCCTGCAGTTCACGTATCGTCCCAACCACTCAACAAACAACGCCATCATGACCACCTTCCACCAGGCCCTCACCCACCTGGACAAAAAAGACATACATGTTCGAATGCTATTCATAGACTTCAGTTCAGCATTCAACACAATCATTCCTCAGCACCTGATTGGAAAGCTGAAACTGCTGGGCCTGAACACCTCCCTCTGCAACAGGATCCTTGACTTCCTGACTGGGAGACCTCAGTCAGTCCGGATTGGGAGCAGCATCTCCAACACCATCACACTGAGCACGGGGGCCCCCCAGGGCTGTGTGTTCAGTCCACTGCTGTTCACTCTGCTGACCCATGACTGTGCAGCAATACACAGCTCGAATCACATCAAGTTCACCGATGACACGACCGTGGTGGGTCTCATCAGCAAGAACGATGAGTCAGCACACAGAGAGGAGGTGCAGCGGCTAACGGACTGGTGCAGAGCCAACAACTTGCCTCTGAATGTGAACAAAAGTGATGGTTGTTGACTTCAGGAATACACTGAGTGACCACTCTCCACTGAATGCTCCTCCTTTGAGATCGTTAAGAACACCAAGTTTCTTGGTGTTCACCTGGCGGAGAATCTCACCTGGTCCCTCAACACCAGCTCCACAGCCAAGAAAGCCCAGCAGCGTCTCTACTTTCTGCAAAGGCCGAGAAAAGTCCATCTCCCACCCCCCCATCCTCACCACATTCTACAGAGGTTGTGTTGAGAGCATCCTGAGCAGCTGCATCACTGCCTGGTTCGGGAATTGCACCGTCTTGGATCGCAAAACCCTGCAGTGGATAGTGAGGTCAGCTGAGAAGATCATCGGGGTCTCTCTTCCCGCCATTACAGACATTTACACTATACGCTGCACCCGTAAAGCCAACAGCATTGTGAAGGACCCCACGCACCCCTCATACAAACTCTTCTCCCTCCTGCCATCTGGCAAAAGGTACTGAAGCATTCGGGCTCTCACAACCCGACTGGGCAACAGTTTCTTCCCCCAAGCGATCAGACTCCTCAATACCCAGAGACTAGACTGACATCCACATCATTTGTTATATTGTAATTTGTCCTCTACTGTGCCTATTGTCTTGTCTGTTACGTATTGTACTGCCCTGCACTGTTTTGTGCGCTTTATGTAGTCCTGTGTAGGTCTGTAGTCTAGTGTAGTTTTGTGTTGTTTCATGTAGCACCATGGTCCTGGAGGAACGTTGTTTCATTTTTACTGTGCACTGTACCAGCAGTTTATGGTCGAAATGACAATAAAAAGCGACTTGACTTGAAAGACTCTTAGCTGGCTACAGAACGCATTTACAAGCTGTGATACTTGCCAAAGGGGGTGTTACTAAGTACTGATCATGCAGGGTGCCCAAACTTTTGTTTTGGGCCCTTTTCCTTTCTTGCTACTTTGAAACTGTAAAAGATGGAAATAAAGTAATCTTGCTTAAAGTATTAAAGACATGTGTCATCTTTACTTTATGCCTTTTGGAAATCAGGTCATCTTTTACTCGCTTAGCTATTCATAGTAACAGAAATTTTGACCAGGGGTGCCCAAACTTTTGCATGCCACTGCAGATTAAAGAAAATCTGTGCAAAAAGCCCTGAGGCAGTGGATCAAATAGCCCATGAGAAGTGGAGGAATAGACATGTACATCCTGTTTTCACATCCTCTTTTTACAATTTTTGTCCACTGTCTTTTCCAAATGCAGAATTGTAGAAGTGTACAGCCCACCTCACCCATACCAGCATTGATGGTCATATGATTGGGTCACAGCTGCCAGGTTCATATTGCTTAGCTTTTATAAACACCGGTCTATATTTGAAATCAATGCAGTTCTCCTGGGCTCTGGCACTGTCCTCATATTTAAACAGGATTCAAACTGCTGATATGACATCATTCTTTGCCACCTTTATTTACCACATACAATTTTTGTGATTGTTCTGCCATTTCAAATGCAAAGCTGCATTTCATATATTTGGCTTATTTTATTTTTTTAAATTATAGATACAGTATGGCAACAGGCCCTTCTGGCCCAATTACACCCATGAGACTAACTAACCTACTAACCTATACATCCTTGGGATGTGAGAGGAATCCTGAGCACCCATAGGAACCCACCCAGAAGAGAACATACAAACTGCTTACGGGCAATGATGAGAATTACACCTGGGCCACAGGCACTGTAATAGCGCAACGCTAACCATGACACTACCATGCCACTCTTCTTTCCCATTTTCCCAAGTATCCTGTAGCTAGGAGAATTACACTCCCAACCTTCTTGCATTTTGAGCTTGATTTCTATTACTGCATTTCCACATAGCAAGTTTTTGAAAACATCAAATATTCATCTGCCATATACTAAATACACTCCAAACCAACCATACGTAAATTCTCCAATATCTCAAATGCTGAGGTCATGCAACTCTCAGGCCACCACTTCCAGGCCAAACTGTTTTGGCCATCTACACTATTGCCATCTGCCTTTATTAGGACAATATCTTTTTTATGCCTTGTCTGTTTAAGTGTCTGCCTCAATGCCTCTGATGTATCCAGTTCCACTACCTCCACTGGTAGCATGCTCTAAATGTCAACTACTCTGTAAATTTATAGAGTTAATGGGAGTATCATGGGAAGTATAGTAGAACATGAGACCAAGGGGTCCAAGTATATAATTTCCTGAAAGCAGCAACACAATGCAGTGAAACTGCATGGCATGCTTGTCTTTGTGGGTTACGACAAGAGTTGGGATATCATGTACTGGCGAGGTCACATTTGTTGGGTGACCTTATGGGAGGTATATAAACATCCTGACAAAGTGAATGCTCACCGTCTTTCTCCCAAGGTAGATTAGTCAAAATCAAGACGGCAAAGGTGAGAGGGGAAAGACTTAACAAGGATCTGAGGGGACTCTTATCAGAGAGGATGGTGAGTATATGTAACAAGCTGTGTGGATAGAAAGGTTTAGAGAGATGCAGGCCAAATGCACTTAAATGGGGCTTGCCTGAGCAGGCAACTTGGTCAGCATGGATGAGTGGGGCCAAAGTGCCTGGTTCTGTGCAGTCTAATTGTACGAATCAAATTGTGAACAGCTACCAATTCCTGCTGCGTCCACTAGTTTTAATGTCCAAATCTGAAAGTTATACATTTATTGCAATTCCTTTTGTCTGCAAAGTGACTGCCAATCAACAACAGCATATAATGCCCGACACACATATATCAATTAAACCTACTGCATGGCATCCCATCAAAAGCCTTCTAAAACCCAATCTCTTCTATTGATACACCCTCAAAAAAAAATGAATGTTCAACATGATTTTCTTTTCATGAATCCAGAAAGATTTATTGGCCCAGTTCTATTACTATTTTCTCATGTTCTGCACTTCCTAATGACTCGAGGCCGTTCTGTCTGTTGAGGTTGGGTCAACTCTTCCAGCAGACACATTCCCTCTCTTAATTTCTTGTAATGGATCCTCTTACATGCCCACTAACTACCTCTTGATTCTCCTACCAGCCATCTACATCAGTCACAATGTAATCAGTTAATCTAGCACCAGCACACCATTAGACCATAAGACCATAAGACAAAGGAGCAGAAGTCGGCCATTCGGCCCATCGAGTCTGCTCTGCCATTTTATCATGAGCTGATCCATTCTCCCATTTAGTCCCACTCCCCCGCCTTCTCACCATAACCTTGATGCCCTGGCTACTCAGATACCTATCAATCTCTGCCTTAAATACACCCAATGACTTGGCTTCCACTGTTGCTCGTGGCAACAAGTTCCATAGATTCACCACCCTCTGACTAAAAAAATTTCTTCGCATTTCTGTTCTGAATGGGTGCCCTTCAATCCTTAAGTCATGCCCTCTCGTACTAGACTTCCCCCATCATGGGGAAACAACTTTGCCACATCCACTCTGTCCACGCCTTTCAACATTCGAAATGTTTCTGAGGTCTCCCCTCATTCTTCTAAACTCCAAGGAGTACAGTCCAAGAGCGGACAAATGTTCCTCATATGTTAACCCTCTCATTCCCGGAATCATTCTAGTGAATCTTCTCTGTACCCTCTCCAATGTCAGCGCATCCCTTCTTAAATAAGGAGACCAAAACTGCCCACAGTGCTCCAAGTGAGGTCTCGCCAGCGCCTTATAGAGCCTCAGCATCACATCCCTGCTCCTATACTCTATTCCTCTAGAAATGAATGCCAACATTGCATTCGCCTTCTTCACCACCGACTCAACCTGGAGGTTAACTTTATGGGTATTCTGTACGAGGACTCCCAAGTTCCACTGCATCTCAGAACTTTGAATTATTTCCCCATTTAAATAATAGTCTACCCATTTATTTCTTCTGCCAAAGTGCATAACCATACACTTTCCAACATTGTATTTCATTTACCACTTCTTTGCCCATTCTTCCAATCTATCCAAGTCTCTCTGCAGACTCTCCGTTTCCTCAGCACTACCGGCCCCTCCACCTATCTTCGTATCGTCAGTAAACTTAACCACAAAGCCATCTATTCCATAATCCAAATCGTTGATGTACAATGTAAAAAGAAGCAGCCCCAACAGAGACCCCTGTGGAACACCACTGGTAACCGGCAGCCAACCAGAATAGGATCCCTTTATTCCCACTCTCTGCTTCCTGCCAATCAGCCAACACTCTATCCACGTATGTAACTTTCCCGTAATTCCATGGGCTCTTATCTTGTTAAGTAGCCTCACGTGTGGCACCTTGTCAAAGGCCTTCTGAAAATCCAAATATACAACATCCACTGCATCTCCCTTGTCTAGCCTACTTGTAATTTCCTCAAAAGATTGTAATAGGTTTGTCAGGCAGGATTTTCCTTTAAGGAATCCATGCTGAGTTCTGCCTATCTTGTCATATGCCTCCAGGTACTCTGTAACCTCATCCTTGACAATCGACTCCAATAACTTCCCAACCACCAATGTCTAGCTAACAGGTCTATAATTTCCTTTTTGCTTCCTTGCCCTCTTCTTAAATAGCGGAGTGACATTTGCAATCTTCCAGTCCTCCGGAACCATGCCAGAATCTATCCACTTTTGAAAGATCATCGCTAATCGCCTCCGTAATCTCCACAGTTACTTCCTTCAGAACACGAGGGTGCATTCCATCTAGTCTGGGAGATTTATCTACCTTTAGACTATTCAGCTTCCTGAGTACTTTCTCTGTCGTAATTGTGACTACACACACTTCTCTTCCCTGCCACCCTTCTGTGCCCGGTATACTGCTGATGTCTTCCTCAGTGAAGACTGATGCAAAATACTCGTTCAGTTCCTCCACCATCTCCCTATCTCTCACTACAATTTCTCCAGCATCATTTTCTATTGGTCCTATATCTACTCTCACCTGTCTTTTACTCTTTATATACTTGAAAAAGCTTTTAGTATCCTCTTTGATATTATTTGCTAGCTTCCTTTCATAGTTAATCTTTTCCCTCTTAATGACCTTCTTAGTTTCCTTTTGTAAGGTTTTAAAAACTTCCCAATTCTCTGTCTTCCCACTAATTTTTGCTTCCTTGTATGCCCTCTCCTTTCCTTTAAGTTTGGCTTTGACTTCTCTTGTCAAACACAGTTGCATCCTTTTTCCATTCGAAAATTTTTTCTTTTTTGGAATATACCTGTCTTGCACCTTCCTCACTTCTCGCATAAACTCCAGCCACTGCTGCTCTGCTGTCTTTCCCGCCAGTGTCCCTTTCCAGTCAACTTTGGCCAGTTCCTCTTTCATGCCACTGTAATTTCCTTTACTCCACTGAAATACCAACACATCAGATTTCGGCTTCTCTTTTTCAAATTTCACAGTGAGCTCAATCACGTTATGATCACTGCCTCCTAAGAGTTCCTTCACCTCAATCTCTCTAATCATCTCCGGTTCATTACACAATACCCAACCCAGTACAGCCGATCTCCTAGTGGGCTCAACAACAAGCTGTTCTAAAAAGCCATCTCGCAGACATTCTACAAATCCTCTCTCGAGATCCAGTGCCAACCTGATTTTCCCAATCCACTCGCATGTTAAAATCCCCCACAATTATCAGAACACTGCCCTTCTGACAAGCCTTTTCTATTTCCTGTTGTAATTTGTAGTCTACATCACTGCAGCTGTTTGGAGGCCTATAAATAACTGCCATCAGGGTCCTTTTACCCCTCTGATTTCTTAGCTCAACCCATAAAGATTCTGCACCTTCCGATCCTATATCACCTCTTTCTAATGATTTAATATCATTTCTTACCAATAAAGCCACGCCTCCCCCTCTGCCTACCTTCCTATCCTTCCAATACACTGTGTACCCTTGGACGTTCAGCTCCCAGAGACATGCATCCTTTAGCCATGTCTCAATGATGACCACAATATCATACCTGCCAATCTGTAGCTGTACAACAAGATCATCCACCTTATTCCTTATGCTGCGTGCATTAGGATTTTCTGTTGTTCACAAGACCATAAAACATAGGAACAGATTAGGCCAATCAGCCCATCGAGTATGCTTTGTCATTTATACATAACTGATTTTTTTCTCACTGCCGTTCTTCTGCTTCTTCTCCCCCATAACCTTTGATGCCTTTACTAATGAAGAACCTATGAACCTCTGCTTTAAATATATTCGTTGACTTGGCCTCCACAGATTCACTATCCTCTGCCTGAAGAAATTGTTCCTCATCTCTGTTCTAAAGGGACATCCTTCCACTCTACGGTTGTGTCCTCTGGTCCTACTCTCCCACAAGCTGAAACATACCCTACACATCCACTCTACCTAGGCCTTTCAATATCCCGTTGGTTTCAATGAGACTCCCCCCACCCCTCATTCTTCTAAACTCCAGCGAGTACAGACCCAGAGCTGTCAAACGCCTAATCAAATATTATGTTACCATTTGCACTGCCAGCAGCAGTGGTGGAAGCAGATACAATAGGGTCTTTTAAGAGCCTCTTAAATAGGTACATGGAGCTTAGAAAATATGCGCTAGGGAAACTCTAGGTAGTTTCTAGAGTAGGTTACATGGTCAGCATAACATTGTGGGCCGAAGGGCGTGTAATGTGCTGTAGATTTCTATGTTCTATGTTCCTTAATAATAAATTATTGAATTTTCTCCACTACTCAAGCTTTGTTTCAACCCTGTCCGTAGTTGTTGGTTCTAACTTTCCACACTTTTAGTACACTATATTTGCTATCAATCTATAATTTATGGAAGTTTGGAGGATGATAAACCAGTGTTTTCATAGCTACCTCTGTTAAAATTCTGGGATGCAGGTCATCAAGCCAAGGAATACTAGGTTTCAGTCCCTCTAATTTCTCCACTACTTTTTTTTTTCCACTAATTCTAATTTCCTTCAGCTTCTCATTTTCCCTCCACAATTCCTGGGATGTATTAAGTACCTTTTTCCGTGTAGATGGACAAAGTATTGGTTTAATTTCTCCTATGTATAACGAGTCCTTATTAACCTTTTCCAATCTTTACCTTTCTAGATACCTACAGAAGGAACTTCTGAAAAGAATAAATCAAACAAAAGTTTTAGTTTTCTTTATGGTTCAAATAAGGAGGTGACCCTCATTAAATAATTTCAGGAGAAAAACTAAACCTTCAAGAATAAACGTATTATAACTTTGCTCATTACCTTTCATTATCGCTTGCATTGAAGCAACTTCCTCCTGCCATTGCTTTTTCACATCATCAATCGCCTCCTGTTTGGTCGTCTCAGACACTGCAGCTACCGCTTTTATATTCTCCATGTCAGCATTTGCCTCCATGAGCTGGACCTGCAGTCGAGTTACATCACCTTCTGCTGACTGTAATGCAACATTCTGTCGCTTCAGCTCTTCTGGAAATAAAAACACCAAAACAACTTCTAATTCAAACAAAACACAAAGCTCATGACTTCAATAGCTCCCACAGTGCTCAACTCTGAAAGGATCCAGGAGGTAATTTTACATTAATTCTGTTAGTAAACTGAATGCAACAGGATCTGTGTGATTTAAACAGATAGTGATGCTAATATAGAACTGACAATTAGAACTGCTTAGGTATCCAGATAACTGTATGATATCAAAGTTCACAATTCCAATGTGGTTAGCAGCTTAATTCTGAACAAAGTCTGATACTTGCAGAGTTTGTGGAAAATCAGTACTTACAGGGAATAAACTCATCCACTTACCTGGTTACATTGTGCTTCAGTGACAGTACTGTTCTAAGACAACACAGTCTTACACTCAACATAGTAGTGGATGCAAAGAGGAACACCTTTAGAATATAATGTTAAACAGAGGACTTCTTTGCATCCCTCAGTGATAATTGTAAGAGAAGCAGGTGGATTTTCTACAATGACACACACCCAATGATCATTCCTCAACCAACGCAGAAAACCTACAGCACAATACAGGCCCTTTGGCCCACAAAGCTGTGCCAAACATGTCCTTACCTTAGAAATTACCTAGGGTTACCCATAGCCCTCTATTGGAGAAAGGCTAACTTTGAGGAGATGCAAAAGGATTTAGAAAGAGTGGATTGGGACAATTTGTTTTATGGGAAGGATGTAATAGAGAAATGGAGGTCATTTAAAGGTGAAATTTTGGGGGTTCAGGATCTTTATGTTCCTGTTAGGTTGAAAGGAAAGGTTAAAAGCTTGAGAGAACCATGGTTTTCAAGGGATATAGGAAACTTGGTTTGGAAAAAAAGAGGGATCTACAATAAATATAGGCAGCTTGGAGTTAATGAGGTGCTCGAGGAATATAAAGAATGTAAAAAGAATCTTAAGAAAGAAATTAGAAAAGTTAAAAGAAGATACAAGGCTGCTTTGGCAAGTAAGGTGAAAATAAATCCAAAGGGTTTCTACAGTTATGTTAATAGCAAAAGGATAGTGAGGGATAAAATTGGAGAATCAGAGTGGACGGCTATGCGTGGAGCCAAAAGAGATGGGGGAGGTTTTGAACAATTTCTTTTCTTCGATATTCACTAAGGAGAAGGATATTGAATGGTGTAAGGTAAAGGAAACAAGAAGGGTAGTTATGGAAGGTATGACGATTAAAGAAGAGGAAGTACTGGCACTTTTAAGGAATATAAAAGTGGATAAGTCTCCGGGTCCAGACAAGATATTCCCTAGGACCTTGAGGGAAGTTAGTGTAGAAATAGCAGGGGCTCGGACAGAAATATTTCAAATATCATTAGAAACGGGGATGGTGCCGAAGGATTGGTGCATTGCTCATGTGATTCCATTGTTTCAAAAGGGTAAACCTAGCAATTATCGGCCTGTGAGTTTGACGTTAGTGGTGGGCAAATTGATGAAAAGTATTCTTAGAGATTGTATATATAATTATCTGAATAGACAGGGTCTGATTAGGAACAGTCAACATGGATTTGTGCATGGAAGGTCATGTCTGACAAATCTTATTGAATTTTTTGATGAGGTTACTAAGAAAGCTGACGAGGGTAAAGCGGTGGATGTTGTCTATATGGACTTCAGTAAGGCTTTTGACAAGATTCCACACGGAAGGTTAGTTAGGAAAGTTCAATCGTTAGGCATGAATATGGAAGTAGTAAAATGGATTCAGCAGTGGCTGGATGGGAGACGTCAGAGAGTAGCGGTGAATTGGAGGACGGTGTGTAGCGGTGTGCCTCAGGGATCTGTACTGGGTCCAATGTTGTTTGTCATATATATTAATGTTCTGGATGATGGGGTGGTAAATTGGATTAGTAAGTATGCAGATGATACTAAGATAGGTGGTGTTGTGGATGATGAGGTAGGTTTTCAAAGCTTGCAGAGAGATTTAGGACAGTTAGAAGAGTGGGTTGAAAGATGGCAGATGGAGTTTAATGCTGAAAAATGTGAGGTGCTACATTTTGGTAGGACTAATCAAAATAGGGCATACATGGTAAATGGTAGGGCATTGAAGAATGCTGTAGAACAGAAGGATCTAGGAATAATGGTGCATAGTTCCCTGAAGGTGGAATCTCATGTGGATAGGGTGGTGAAGAAAGCTTTTGATTTGCTGGCCTTTATTAATCAGAGCATTGAGTATAGGAGTTGGGATGTAATGTTGAAATTGTATAAGGCATTGGTAAGGCCAAATTTGGAGTATTGTGTACAGTTCTGGTCACCGAATTATAGGAAAGATGTCAATAAAATTGAGAGAGTACAGAGGAGGTTTACTAAAATGTTGCCTGGGTTTCATCTCCTAAGTTACAGAGAAAGGTTGAACAAGTTAGGTCTTTATCCTTTGGAGCGCAGAAGGTTGAGGAGGGACTTGATAGAGGTGCTTAAAATTATGAGGGGGATTGACAGAGTTGACGTGGTTAGGCTTTTTCTATTGAGAGTGGGGAAGATTCAAACAAGTGGACATGAGTTGAGAGTTAGAGGACAAAAGTTTAGGGGTAACATGAGGGGGAACTTCTTTACTCAGAGCAACACTTGTTCTCCTCAGTCCTTCCAGGTGAGGCAACACTTCACTTGTGAGTCTACTGGGGTCATCTATTGCATTCAGTGCGGCCTCCTCTACATCGGTGAAACCTGACGCAGATTGGGAGACCGCTTCATCCAGCACCTCCACTCCATCCGCCACAACAGACAGGATCGCCCGGTAGCCACCCACTTCAACTCTGCTTCCCATTCCCAGTCACATATGTCCATACATGGCCTCCTGTACTGCCATGAGGCTAGATTCAGGTTGGAGAAGCAACACCTCATATACTGTCTAGGTAGTTTCCAGCCCCTTAGTATGAACATAGAATTCTCCAACTTCTGGTAATTCCCTCCCCCTTCCTTCCTCTATCCCTATTTCACTCTACCCAGCTCCCTCATGGTTCCGCCTCCTTCTTCTACTATCCATTGTTTTCAGGGCTATGATGTCAATGCTTCCCCTCCCCCACCCCTTTGTCTTTCAAATTACTGGTCTTTCAACTGAAGCTACAAGCATTTTTCAAATCCTTCCCCAACTTTCATTCTTCAGTCCTGACGAAGGGTTCCAGCCCGAAACGTCGACTCATCGTTTCTAACTGATGCTGCCCGACCTGCTGAGTTCATCCAGCGTACTGAAAGTATTGCTTTGATCACAGCGTCTGCAGATTATTTTCTTTACTCAGAGAGTGGTAGCTGTGTGGAATGAGCTTCCAGCAGAAGTGGTTGAGGCAGGTTCGATGTTGTCACTTAAAGTTAAATTGGATAGATATATGGACAGGAAAGGAATGGAGGGTTATGGGCTGAGTGCAGGTTGGTGGGACTAGGGGAGAGTAAGAGTTTGGCACAGACCAGAAGGGCCGAGATGGCCTGTTTCTGTGCTGTAATTGTTATATGGTTATATGGTTTGTTATATGGTAAAATTAACCTCTGAAAGATGAAATAGCAAGATCCCATTGTGGAATTATTACTTATAACATTATACATCAACCAGCCAGCAGTGCAATCAGTGCAGAAGGTGAGACTAATCAATCTAACTAAAGGACCATTCTTGCACACCAGAATTTAGCAGGCTTTCATATCATACTCAGGTGGAAAAGAAATTTACCTGCAAGCTATTCCTCTGCCAAAGCTATACAACTGACAACAATATAGATACTTAACCTTTCTAATTGTATTTGCACCGCTGCTTTCTCCTAAATTCTCGTCATCAGCTGTAAGGTTTGATTTTACACAGCTATCTATAGCACAGACTTAAAAGTAGCTTGTTTCACTTCACTACCATTTAAAGTTCTTTTCTGACAGCCCTGAATTCACAGCCAAATAAGAATACCTTCTTTAGCGAGATACAGCTCCTTGAATTTGGCTCTCTTCTGATTGAATTCTAATTCCAGCTGTTCTTTCCTGCGCATGTAATCAGCCTTTTCCTGCTCCAACTCCTTTAGTCGCTGCTGAAGCATGGCCACTGGAAGAGAGAAAAAAAAAGTCAGATCAATGGGACATGAACTGCAGCTAAAACTAGAGGCACCAAACATTATGAACTTCCTCCTCTTTCAAAGCCTGTTTTGCTGAATATCTTAAAATAGGGTCTTGAATATATGGTCTCAAAAGCAGAAGAAAACAAACTTTCAATGCAATCTCAGCTCATGACATACAGACAGCGTATATTCTACAGATCATTTTAATAAGAATTAAAACAATACTGAGAAACTGTACTTGGCCGGTATATCACACTTTGGAACAAAGCAAATTAAACCATCCAAGTTACCTTTCAAAGTACATTTATTATCAAAGTACATAAATGACACCATATTCAATCCTGAGATTCATTTTCTTGCAGTCATACTTAATAAATCCATAAAAAATCATGAAAGACCACACCAACTCAGGCATTCAGCCAGTGTGCAAAAGACAACAAAGAAGAAATAATAATAATAATAATAAATAAGCAATAAACATCAAAAACATGAGGTGAAGAGTCCACAGGTTGAGGAAACACTTCAATGACAGGACATGTGAAATTGAGTGTAACGATCCTCTTTGGTTCAGGAGCCTGATGGTTGAGCAGAAGTAACTGTCCCTGGTGGTGAGAACAGAAGCTCCTGTAACTTCCTCCTGAAGGCAACAGCAAGAAGAGAGCCTAGTTTCGGTGGTGGGGATCTTGGATGATGGATGCTGCTTTCCTGAAACAACGCCTCATGTAGACAGTGGTGGGGAGGGTTTTAGTCATAATGGACCAAGCTGCATCCACTATTTTGTTTGTAGGATTTTCCATTCAAGGGCATTGACGCTTCCATACCCGACACGCCAGAGGCAGGAAACATGTTCCCGATGTTTGGGGAGTCCAGAACCAGAGACTACAATTTGAGAATAAGGGGTAGGCTATTTAGAACAGAGTTGAGGAAAAACTTTTTCACCCAGAGAGTTGTGGATCTGTGGAATGCTCTGCCTCAGAAGGCAGTGGAGGCCAATTCTCTGGATGCTTTCAAGAAAGAGTTAGATAGAGCTCTTAATGATTGCTGAGTCAAGGGATATGGGGAGAAAGCAGGAACAGGGTACTGATTGTGGATGATCAGCCATGATCACAGTGAATGGCGGTGCTGGCTTGAAGGGCTGAATGGCCTACTCCTGCAACTATTGTCTATTGACTTCTTAATGTAACTAAAAAAAAATGAAAGTAAGCTTATCCTGAAGAGCCAAGTATACAAAATAAAAATAACAATAACCTTATATTAAAAAAGGGCACTGTGAAAACTTACATAATCCTCAAGCATTAAGAGGAGCAGCTACACCTTTCGAATATTTTTTGGAAAAGGACAAGAGATGGGCAATGAAAAAGAGATACTGGAAAAGCCTTAAGCATAATCAAAGACTTCATATGGGGACTGAATAAAAGAATGCTTTTAGTAAGGAGGATTTGGTTAGTGGTGATATGACCCTAGCAGTGGGCACAACAACTGGTAACAATGGAGCAGAAGGATTGGGAGATACACAGAACTAAAATAAATTACTGGGGTAAGAAGCACAAAGACCACAGTGCGTTATCAAGGGCAGGGATCACCAAGGTTCAAGGGTGGTTAGGAAGAGCAGAAAACAAGTTTACAGTCACATAACAGAATCCAAAATAGGAACAGCAGGGCGGCAGTTAGATACTTTACAACCTAAGGGTGAACAGGAAACAATAGCAAGGAGAGCTTTCGCAAAACTGAAGCTAGATATGCAAATCAGTGTAGATAAAGGCTGCAATGATATGGTGGAGTATGCAGTAGCAGGCTACATTTTGTTGACTTCATGGTGACGATCGATTAGAAATGTGGCAGATAGTGTGGCTGAGTGAAAACCATACCCATTGGTTCAGCAAGAGAGCAAGTTTAAAGTAAATTTATTATCGAAGTACATATATGTCACCACATACTACTCAGATCCATTTTTGTTTGCAGGTATTCACAATAGAACAAAGAAATGCAATGGAATCGATGCAAAGACTGACAAACAATCAATGTGCAAATACATAAACAATACAAACATAAACAAATAAATAATGCCGAGGACATGAGTTGAAGACAGTTCCTTGTGCACTTTATGTGCCAGGTATAAAAAATGAACGAAGCTTATTGGGACTTGTCTGCCAAGCAGGAGATTGCTTGAGTTATTATAACTTAGCAAGGGCCAATAAAAAAAAAACAAGATGTAAGCAGACTGCCCATTGTTGGAATGGGCCAGTATTAAGAGTGGTCAGGCTTTGGCTCAACAGGCTTCGACGAAAACAGACTCAGGGGGCTGAGTCATTTGCAATCATTTAATTGATTTAGAACTTAAGCTCAAGAAGTTAGAGACAATGGTATAACAAGTGTTGGCAGGATAGTAGTTTAGGCAGTGGAATGCTCCTGCTGTAAAATGTGGGATTCCAGGGTACCTAACTACATCTACAAGTTGCACCCAACTTCTGCTCCTACTGACAAGGTCAAGGAACCAGAGCTGCAACTGCGTGCACTTGGGACCTTCTGGGAGGCTGAAAACCTCTTGGATAAGACTTTTACTGAGGTAGTCACACCAGATGCAGGTTTCAGATGAATGGGTGACCACCACAAGGGGAGTAAGCAGTTAGTGCAGTGTTCTCCTGTGGCCACTCCACACAAGTATATCCATTTGGATACTGCTGAGGAAATTGCCCATTAGGACACAGCAACAGAAGCCAGGCCAGAGGTAATGCGGCTAGCTCTGAGGCGCAACAGGGAAGGGTCAAGTTGGGTAGAGCTATAGTGATAGGAAACTCTATAGGGAGATGGACAGAAAATTATGTGGCCTGGAAAGAGACGCCAGGTTGGTGTGTTGCATCCCAGCTGCTAGGGTGACTCAGAGCAGTTATAGAATATTCTCAAAAAGAAGGGTGAGCAGACAAGAGATCAATTCATACTTGGACTTGTGTTGACCGAATCAAAGGTGGTGACAAATCAGCATTTAGGAGGAAGATTGAAAATCTGGTGAATGGTGCCACAACAACCACCTCTCACCCAATGTCACCAAAGCCAAGGAGCAAGCAGTTTTAGCACCCCTTATCTAAAAAGATAAGCACCCCTTATCCAAGAAGATATGCTGGCATCGGAGAGGCACCAGAGGTTCATGAGAAAGACCCCAATAATGAAACAGTTAACACATGAGGAGTGTTTGATGGCTCTGGGCCTGTTTTTGCTGGAGTTTAGAAGACTAAGGGGGGATCTCATTGAAATCTATTGTAAGGCCCAGATGGAGTTGATATGAAATAAATGTTTCCTATAGTGGAGGAATCTAGGACCAGAGGGCGTAGCCCCAAAATTCAAGGACATCCATTTAGAACAGAGATGAGGAAAAACGTCTTTAGCTAGAGGGTGGTGAATCTGTGCAATTCATTGCCACAGATGGCTATGCAAGAAAAGTCATTTGATACATTTAAAGCGGAAGTTGATAGGTTTTTAATTAATCAGGGCATTAAAGGTCACAGGGAAGAGACAAGAGAATGGGTTTGACAGGAATAATAAATCAGCCATGATGGAATGATGGAGCAGATTTGTTGGACTGAATGGCCTAATTCTGTTCCTAATATCTTATGGTCTGAAGATCAGATACACAGAGTAAAAGAGAAGTAAGAGTGAATATTGGGACTGCTGGAAAATGTCACTGGAGAGGTGGTAATGGGGGATAAAGAATTGGCAGACAAACTTAAGTATTTTGCGTCAGTCTTCACTGTGGAAGATACTAAAAATATGCCAGAAATTAGAGAGGTGCAGTGGGCAGAAGTCAGTGTAACTGGTAGCACTGAGGAGAATGTGCTTGGGAAGTTGAAAGGTCTGAAGGTAGATACGTCACTTGGACCGGATAGGCTATGCCCCAGTGTTCTGAAAAAGGTACAGTATTTGAAAAGAATGTGGAGACATTTGTAATGATCTATCAAGAATTACTAGATTGTGAAATGGTTTCAGAGGACTGGAAAAATGCAAATGTCACATCACTCTTCAAGGGAGGGAGGCGGAAGACAAATGGAATGCTAGCACTCTTTGAGAGGATTGGAATACAACAGCAAGGATGCAATGCTGAAGTTGTATAAGGTCTTGGTCAGACTGCGGTTGAAGTATTGGAGTTTAGGGCCCCCTATCTAAGAGTTGCTGGCATTGGAGGTTCATGAGAATAAATTTAGCAAATGGAAAGGTTAACATATGAGGAGCGTTTGATTGTTCTGGGCCTGTACTTGCTGGAGTTTAGAAAAAATGAGGGGAAATCTCATTGGCACCCATCGAATAATGAGAGGCCAGAGAGTGGATATGGAGAGGATGATTTCTATAGTGGGGCGAGTCTCAGGTCACAGGGCACAGCCACAGAATAGAGGGACATCTATTTAGAAGACATGAGGAAAAATTTCTTTAGCCAGAGGACTGTGAATCCGTGGAATTCACTGCGGCAGATGGTTGTGGTGACCCAAGTCGGTCTTATACATTTAAAGCAGAGGTTGATAGGTTCTTGGTGTCAAAGGTTACAGGGAGCAGGCAGGAGAATGGAGTTGAGAGGGATAATAAGTCAGCACTGATGGAATGGCAGAGCAGACACAATGGGCTGAATGGCCTAATTCTGCTCCTATGTCTTGTGGTTTCACACTAATTGTAGAGTCCCTGAAAGTGAGGCTGCAGGTTGTGGAACCACTTCAGTGCTGAGATGAATGAAGTTGACCACGCTGGTTCAACAGGCTGACAGCTGAAGGGTAGCAACTGTTCCTGAACCTTGAGGTGTGAGACCCAAGCCTCCTGAACCTCCTTGCCGTTGGAAGCAGCAAAACCAGAGCAGGACTTGGATGATGGAGGTCCTTGGATGCTGCTTTCCTGTGGCAACACTCCTAGATGTGCTCAATGGTGGGGAGGGATTTTCTTGTGACAGAATGGGCTGAAATGACTATTTTTTGGAGGCTTTTCCATTCTTGGGTAGTGGTGCTTCCATACCAGGCTTTGATGCAACCACTCAGTGTACTCTCCACCTTTAGAACTTCGACAACATCTTATAAGACATGCTAAATCTGCGCAGACTTCTGAGAAAATAGGGACGCTGTTGTGCCTTCTTTGTAATGGCACTATGTTGCTGGTTCCAGGATAGATCCTTTGAAATGATAACACCAAGGAATTTAAAGTTACTGACCCTCTCCATCTCCCAAACCCTGATAAGGACGGGGTCATGGAGTTCTGGTTTCTTCCTCTTGTAGTCAATATCAATTCCTTGGCTTTGATGACATTAAGGAAGAGGTGGTTGTTGTGGCACCATTCAACCAGATTTTCAATCTCCCTCCTACATGCTGATTCACCACCACCTTTGATTCAGCCAACAACAGTGGTGTCATCAGCAAACTTAAATATGGCTTTGGAGCTGTACTTGACTCAGTCATAAGTTTAAAGCGAGTACAGCAGGAGGCTAAGCACAAAACCTCATACTGTGTACACACAAGGGCATCATACTCTCTACTTGTCACTGCTAGCTGAGCTGCAAGACAAAATAGAATGTCTGGAGCAGAAGAAGATTATGCCATGTTTGTTATGAATGTGCAGGAGGAGACATTCTCATTCAGTTTCCAGCCCTCAGGCAGTCCCTCAAGGTTAAAGATGACTTGCTTCCACTTTCACTTCTGTAACTGAGAACCAACAGAACACATGTAGGAGTCACAGACTCCATCACAGAGCAGCTAGTAACTAACAGATGTGCACAGGGGCAGCTTATGAGTTGGTGACCTGCTTCCACTATTTATGAAGGGCTTCCATGTAGCTCCAATGCATGGACTTGGTTCCTGGTCGATCCTGAATGCTACTTCTCTGCTTTAAGCAGGAATAAGTGGGGATTTGCAAGCCAGAAAGGCTTTGAGAATATCTTGAAGTTTTTCCTCCATCTGCTTAGTAATGTCTTTCCATGACAGAGCTCAGCACACAGTGCAGGTGCTTGGGGGGCTTGGTAACTGACACACACCATAAGATCAGTGCTGGGACCTTTGCCGTTTGTGATATATTAATGACTTGGATGTGACTAATGGAGGTATGATTAGCAAATATGCAGATGGAATAAAAACTGATGATGCTAAGGAAGACTGCAGCAGGATATAGATCAGCTATAAAGTTTTGTGAAGCACTGGCAAATGGAATTTATTCCCTTCAAGTCTGAAGTGATGCATTTTAACAAGTCAAATGATGCTAGGACATATCCAGTAAATGGTAGGGTATTGAGGAATGTTGGTGAAGAGAGCTTATCATCCACAGCTGAAGGAAGAAGTCAGAGGTCCATGAGCTAGTTCTCATTAGGGAATCAGAGGTGAAGAAGTTAAGTAACTTTAAGCTCCATGATGTTAATATATCAGAAGATCTCTCCTGGGATCAGAACGCAAGTGGCATCATAAAGTCAAGTTTATTGTCACATAAAACATATATACGTAATCAAATAATGTATTTAGAAACAAGACGACGTTTCTTCGAACCAGGGTGTAAAGCACATAATACGCAACACATGATAACTTATCAAGGGAAGATAAAATCTACAGATGAATCACACATAAGTTACAAACTAAAGTGCATTAATATTAAACATCACACTAGAGCAAATTAACCAGTGACACTTCAAATACGATGCAGCAGGGAGTTCAGAGGCCTAATGGCCTGGGGGAAGAAATTGTTTCTCATCCTGACCGTTATTGTTTTTATGCATTGCAGTCTCCTGCCTGATGGTAGAAAGCCAGAAAGGATCCTGGATGGATGGGTGGGATCCTTAATAATACTAAGGGCCCTGCATATGCAGCACTCCTGATAAATGTCCCTGATGGATGGTAGGAGACCCCTATGACACTCTCAGCTGGTCTGATGTTCGACTGCTCCCATATCAGATGGAGGTGCAACATCATAACATTCTCAATGGTGCTCCTGTAAAATGCAGTTCAGATGGAGGGGGGGGCGAGGAGAAGAGAGACTTACTTGCCTTAATCTTCTTATGAAGTGGAAGTGGAGCAGTGCTCTGCCTTCTTGTTCAGGGAGGTGACCAGATGAGGTAATCCATGATGTGAACTCCCAGGACTTGGAGCACTTAATTCTCTATGGAGAAGCCATGTATTCACAGAGGGGGATGGTCTGTCTACACTTTCCTTGGCCTTCTCCACGTTCAACTTTGGTTGTTCTTCTCACACAAAACTACCAGTCACTCCACTTCCTCTCTATACTCAGTTTCTTCGTCGTTGTTGATAAGGCCAACCACTGCTCTGCCATCCGCAAACTTGGTGACCCGGTTTGAGCTGGATCCTGTGACAGCAGCAGGCTGAGCACCAATGCTCACCATAATGGGACGAGAGGCATTTCTGCCTACATGGACTGACCATCACCTTACTGTTAAGAAGTCCAGTATTCAATTGCAGAGGGAGGTATTGAGACTCAACGAGGAGTTTCCCCACCAGCTTCTGAAAGGCGGCATGACAGCACCTCTACTTTCTTAGAAGCTTGCCTAGACTTGGAATGTCACCAAATACTTGGACAAGTTTCTGTAGATGCACAGTGGAGAGTATCCTAACTAGTTGCATCACAATCCGGTATAGAGAAACCAATGCCCAGAAATGAAAGGGTCTGCCGAAGGTGGCAGTTTCAGACTCGTCCATCACAAGAACGAAAGAGGTGGTGATGGGGTCATTTACCTGGCAGAAGTACAGATTATGAGTGCCATGGATAAGGTAGTAATCTGAATCTTTTCCCCATAGCAGGGGTATCAAAAACAAGGTTATAGTATCAAGGCGAGTGGAGAGAGATCTGAAGGGAGTCTGAGGGGTGATATTGGCACACACTATCATACAGAGACAGAGTGGGAAACACACTTGCGCAGCTAGTACAGGCAGTGCCTCAGTGCCCAGAGACCCAAGTTCAGTCGATCTCAGCATCCTGTCTGCGTGGAGTTTGCATGGTCTCCCCATGACTACGTGGATTTTCTCTGGCTGCTCCAATTTTCTCCACATTACAAAGTCAGGTGTGCTGGTAAGTTGGCCTTACTGTGTAGGTGATTGGTGGAATCTAGGAAAATTCATGACAATGGGAAAAAAAAGTGAAGTAGGATCAGAGCACCTGGGTGGTTGATAGTACAGCCTCAATGGACTGAAAGGCCCCTAATGCCCGGCTGTATCTCACTACGGCAATACATCTGGAGACAATGCCAGAGGTGGTGATGGAATTGGATACAATTACTATGTTTAAGAGCTGTTTAAATATATACATCAGAGTTTGCAAAGACAGCACTGGTAGCATCAAGTCCCTCAAGGTGATTTGCTGCAAAGCAGTCTAAATCTCTGAAACACATGGGATTGCAAGGTTCCTGTAGCTGTGCAAAACATTGACAATGGGGAATACAGAAGACAACAGGAAATTTCATCAGCAGCTGGAGAGGCAGCTCCCAAGATATGAGAAACAATCAGTGATTTCCAGGGTCCTTTGCTAAAGGCACTTATGAAACAAAAATAGGACCAGTCATACTACGGAATGTTCCCTCTAATTTGTAATGACCGGTGTGCAAAAAATCTTGTGCTGTGCTTTTCTCCCCCAGTGACATGTGCACACTGAATCTTATATATAGAGGCATTCATTTTAACAGCTAGCAAAACAGTGTCAATAAGAACTTTGGTCTCCTCTGGGTTTGACCGTTTTCGCTCTCATTCATCTGCACTCTCACAAAACATACATAGCAGGCCCGTAGCAGGTAATGAAGGATTTTCTCATCAGAGTTTTTGCACACTGTCCATATGTTATTTGCTCTCTATATGACACTTTAAAAAGTCAAGTTTCCAAATATCACGCACTTCTTTCCATTTGCAAATTTTGCATCACGACAATACACGCAAGTAACACCAGTTTCTGTATTGTACATAAATATTTCTCGTAGCTACACGTTCCTGAACTCATGAGCTTTCAGTGTAGCAGTTTCTACTGTTCCATTAAGCCATTCCCCATTAAATGAACTAGCAGTTTTTTTGCGCTTCATGCCCTTTGCTTCTTCGGAATTTGACATAATGAATCAATAATTTCTTTGATAAAAACATTATAAATAAGCCAGTTGTAAAATCTGAAGACAAATCATCGCAAGCGCCGTCTGCATGAGAAACCAGAAAAGGAAACATGATTGTGTACGATTGTAAAATATACTTAACGTGCCAATGAGGTAGAGGATGACAACTTTTGAGCACAGTTTAAATTCATCTGTGTGCTAGTAGCAAAAGATGTGTCCACACTGACACACACATCTTAGCGGAAACACTGACACTACACAATTCTGAGGGGATCAACAGGTTAATAAAATACGTTAAATGAAGTACTGTGTGATGTTGCACTTTGCAATGAAGAACGTACACATTCAAAATATGTAGAATGGAAGACTTATGGGCCTACATTTAAAACTTCATCTATTGGAACAACATTAGAACATTAGAATTCTGTTTTGCAAAGAGCAAGATGCAATTAAACCAAAATATGAAATAGAAACAGAATGCTGGAAAAGCAATTTAAATGACAGCATTTGTAAAATTAGACAGACTGTGACATTTCAGACGCAAACTGATAATAAGAGAAGGGTTATGCTACACCTCTATAAAACATTGATTAGCCAACAGAAAGAATGTGACAACCAGTTTTGCACAATTTAATTAAAGTGATATCAGGGACATGAAAGGACATACACAGAAGGGATTATTTGAAAAGGCATTTGAGATCAGAACCTTAGGTTATAAAGGACAGATTAGTAACAATAAGACTCTAAACACTATCAGTATTACTATAAGACTATCTCCAGTTCAAAAATAATGCATTGAAATAACAAGCAACACACACAAAATGCTGGTGGAATGCAGCAGGTCAGGCAGCATCTATAGGAAGAGGTACAGTCGACATTTCGGGCCGAGACCCTTCGTCAGGACACAGCCCGAAACGTCAACTGTACCTCTTCCTATAGATGCTGCCTGACCTGCTGCATTCCACCAGCATTTTATGTGTGCTGCTTGAATTTCCAGCATCTGCAGATTTCCTCGTGTTTGCATTGAAATAACAAATGCTAATTGTCGATTCTGGATAAACTTTAGCTAAAACTCCATTGTTCAATGTTGCACAAACTTAGTTTTAATAGTCCCCTGAACGAAGATTGTTTTTTTTGATTTTTACATTCTCCCTATCTTAAAATTCATTCTAATCACTCAACTAGAAAACAATTGAGAATAACAATAATTACTCACATCTGATACTGGACGTACTTGCTATCACAATTCAAAAGCAAATGGTTTTTATTTTAGTGCGTAATCAAACTCCAAACAATATTTACAAAGAACAGTGCAACACAGGAACATGCTCTTCAGCCCACAATGCTGAGCTAAGCTTAAGCTAACAAAATGGCTCTACGAAACAGTTGAGAAATTAAAACGTACACACTAATCTTTCATTTAATTAGAGTTTTAACTACATATGGGAGAGGACTACATTACCATGATTAAAGTCAAATAAGACATTCAAAATTAAACTCTACTTGAAATCAAAAAACAACAGGAAATCTGCAGATGCTGGAATTTCAAGCAACACACATCAAAGTTGCTGGTGAACGCAGCAGGCCAGGCAGCATCTCTAGGAAGAGCTACAGTCGACGTTTCCGGCCGAGACCCTTCATCCTAGAGATGCTGCCTGGCCTGCTGCATTCACCAGCAACTTTTACGTGTGTTACTCTACTTGAAATGGTGGCTTTTAAACTCTTCCGATCTCTTATATTTTCTTCACTAAACCTGAGAAGGTTTAGTTTGGAATGGACAACAGAACTTGATGCCCCAATTCTACTTAATAAGTAATCAGTTCTGAAGCATACAATTCTATTCATAGGAAAGCTTCAATCTATGCACTTAAGGAACTGAATTTTGTTGTATCTATGGTAGCTGAGAAAAATTTTTAAAATAATTTTAAGTTGAATGCTGTATCAAGAGACCAGAGCCTAAAGTCTCTGCTAATATTCCAGCATAGTAGGAATGCCTTACTGTCAGAATCATTAATATAAATGGAATATTTTGAAGTTGATGTGACAAATTGTTCAGTGTCTTTTGTTCCCAGGCAATGTTTACCTTTCACTAACATTAAAGTTGAACATCTGATTATTTATCGCATTAATTAGACCCTATAATGGAAAAAGTCTGCAGTGACTTCTCAGAAAACCCCCTAAAGTGCTCACAATCTATGAAGCACTGAATTGGAGACAAGGTACAGTTATGCAACAGGCTTGATTGCAACTGTGAAAATAGTTTAAACAGTTGTTATATGGCCAACTGAGACAAGAACTTTCCAAAAAGGTGCATGATTAAAAAACAGCAGATGCTAAAGGAGGTTCTACCAGTTTTAAATACAAGGGTTCACATACTCTTCCTAGTGTGAATGTGTTCAATAAAGACATGAAAAGAACATTTGCTTGTGTTACCAGTTTAGATAGATTGTGTTTGTCTACCTAAACTATTATGATGGCTTAGAGGAAGATCAAACCATACTTTGAGTAATTAATGCAGAAAACCAAAATAATAGCAAATGGTTCACTGACTTATTTTCTTGCAACTGTATTTTATCCCTTTATTAACCAAGCTTTTCAAACAGATACAGTAACTTACCAAGTTTTTAGTACAGCTAAATATAATGAATGAATAGATTCACCATGATGTATCTTGGTTGAAATATGGGCAAAGATCAAAGAAATTTTAAATACAGCCTATCTCTGTAATATAATGGCACACATACAGAATAGTGGTAAAATGTGAAACACACAATACTAGAGGAACTCAGCAGGCCAGGCTAAATATACAAAAAAAGAGTACAGTCCATGCTTTGGACCAAGACCCTTCATCAGGACTTGAAAAAAATAGATGAGGAGTCAGAGTGAGAAGCTGCGGGGGGGCGGAGGGAAGGTTGCAACTCAAGTTGATAGGTGAAACCATGGGGGGTGGGGGGAGGGAGAGGGGTGAAGTAAAGAGCTGGAAAGTCGATTGGTGAAAGATGTAGGGGCTGAAGAAAGGGGAATCAGAAGGCCAAGGAAGAAAGAAAGGGAGGAGCAGCAGAGGGAGGTGATGGGCAAGTAAGGAGATAAGGTGAGAGAGGAAAAGGAAATGGGGAATGGTGAAGGGAGGGGGGGCATTACCGGAAGTTCCTCCAACCTGAGTATGGCCTCATCATGACAGTAGAGGCGGCCATGGACTGACATGTCTGAATGGGAATTGGAAATGGAATTAAAATGGGTGGCTACTGGGAGATCCCACTTTTTCTGGTAGGTGCTCGGCAAAGCAGTTCCCCAATCTATGCCAGATCTCACTGATATACAGGAGGCCACATCGACAGCATTGGACACAGTATATGACCCCAACAGACTCGCAAGCGAAGTGTCGCCTCATCTGGCAGGACTGTTTGGGGCCCTGAATGATAGTGAGGGAGGTGGTGTAGGGGCAGGTGTAGCACTTGTTCCGCTTGCAAGGATAAGTGCCAGGAGGGAGATCAGTGGGGAGGGACAAATGGACAAGGGAGTCGCATAGGGAGCAATCCCTGTGGAATGCAGAAAGAGGGGCATAGGGAAAGATGTGTTTGGTAGTGGTATCCCATTGGGGATGGCGGAAGTTCCAGAGAATTATGTGCTGGACGCAGAGGCTGGTGAGGTGGAAGAGAAACACTATCCCTGGTGGGGTAGCGAAAGGATGGGGTGAGGGCAGAGATGCATGAAATGGAGTAATGTAGTTGAGGGCAGTATTGATGATGGAGAAAAGGAAGCCCCTTTCTTTGAAGGAGGAGGACATCTTCTCTGGAATGAAAAGCCACATCTTGAGAGCAGATGCAGTGGAGTCAAGGAATTGAGAGAAGGGGATGGCATCTTTACAAGTAACAGGGTGAGAAGAGGTATAGTCCAAGTTAACTATGAGAGTCAGTGGGTTTATAATAGACATCTGTAAATAAGCTGTCTTCAGAGACAGAGTCAGTCGATAAGAATGCAGCTTTTCCTCAATACAACACAGGGTTGCACAATGATACACAAACAATTCACTGGCCATTTATCTTGAATACAAAAAAATTAAATAACAAGTATGCTGGGAATAGTCAGATCCAGAAGTGTCTGTAGAGAGAGAGAGAGAGAGAGAGAGAGAGAGAGAGAGAGAGAAAAAGAGTTAACATTAGAAAGGGCCAAGTCCCTTCAGTCCATAGATGCTTCCTGGCCTGCTGAGTGCCTCCAGCATTGTGTGTGTGTTGCTCAGATTTCCAACATCTGCACATTTTCTCTTGACTGTGAATGGAAATTCCAGCAAATGCTTTCATAATGGCTGAAGCCCATTCTGGGTGAATACTTAAACATCTTTGGTGTTCTCAGACTGCATTAAATGAACACATAGTTGAATGTTTGTGATGAAGTTAGATTGCATTAATCTGATCTGGAACAATGCACATTTTAACTTGATCTCTGCTTTTGAGAAAGCACTATCAACAGGAATGTGTTCTGTTAGATAAAACCACAAGACAAAGGAGCAGAATTACACCATCAAGTCTTCTCCGCCATCTCATCATGGCTAATCCAATTTTCCTCTCAGCCCCAGTCTCCTGCCTTCTCCCCGTATCCCTTCATGCCCTGACCAATCCAGAATCTATCGACCTCTGCCTTAAATATACATAAAGGTTTGGCCTCCACAGCTGCCTATGGCAAAGAATTCTACACATTAACCACTCTTTGGCTAAAGAAATTCATCACCATTCACATCCACTCTAGCAAGGCATTCAATAGATATGAGTCACATAACTGCCATAAGAACACATACTTTCAAGCATTTTTCCATGCTTATTCGCAATAATTTTTATGTAATTCAGTAAACAGTCATGGAATAAAATCCACCAAAAAAAATCACAGCATGGAAAATACTGTTGCTGGAGTTCTACGGGGCACTCAGTAGCTCAATCAGTGCTTTGGCAAATGGAAAAGAACCTAAAGGGAAAAGGAATGGTTTACTCAATATCAGGGGAGGCTGTAGAGAAAGCTGAGAGTCACATCAAAATAATGATTTGTGTAGTGATAACGTACACATTTTAACATTGAGGGCAGCACAATGGTGTAGCTGCCTCACGGCTCTGGTAATCTGGATTCAATCCTGACCACCAGTGCAGTGGGGAGTTTGCACTCTCTCCTTGTGACCATGCAGGTTTGTTTTCCTCCCATGTTCCAAATACTTGAGGTTTGGTACATTAATTGGCCACTGTAAATTGCTCCTGTTTTGTTGAATTGTAGAATCTGGGTGGTCTGGAGGGGAAGGGCAATATGGGGAGAATAACAGTATTGTTATAACTAAGCGTTTAATGGCTGGAAAACAAGTATAGAATATAGTTAGAAAATCAAACCTAACAGTGGTCTTTATTGCAAGGAGTTTGGAAATAGACATTGTTGTTATTATAAAGCGGAGGAGCATTTACAGAAGTGCTTTGAATCAGTGGACTGAATCATATTCAGGGATTCATCCTCGGATCTAAACTAATATGTTACACTCACCACCAATTTCACCTAGACCTGCATGGATGAGTGTTAGTCTTTGAAAACATACCGAGTCCTCACAATGCAGTAGCCAACAATAAGAGATATTAAGTCTAAGGGTCAGATCTGTGGCATTGAAGACTGGTGATCCACAACTCTACAAGTCTAGGTATGATCTCTGGAAAGCCATGATGAGATGTAGTTCCATAGGAAATTACAGACAATCAGATGTACGACTGCTGTAACATGGCTTGCAGACCATTACTTCCAAAAGCATAAATGGCAGCAATGCTTCACTTCCCAATGGTCTCAATACCTATTCTACACACTTCGAGAGGCAGAACCTATGGAAAACCCAATAGTATCTGCTGACCCTGTGATCTCTGCCTCGGAGACTGACATCATAACATTCTTCAAGAGTGTAAAACCTCGCAAGGCGTCAGGTCCCAATGGTGTATCTGGCAGGGTACCAAAAACCTATGTCGGCCAACAGGCTGGAATGTTCAAGGGCATCTTTAACCTCTCACTGCTTCCTATCTGCTTCAAAAGGGCATCAATTATACCAGTGCCCAAAAAAAGCAGGGTGAGCTGCCTCAATAATTATTACCCATTAGCACTCACATCTGTGATGAAGTGCTTTAAGACATTGGCCACGGCTAGATTTAACTCCTGCCTGAGCAAGGACCTAGACCTGCAGCAAATTGCATACAACAGGTCTACAGTTGGTACTATCTTACTGGCTCTCACTTCAGCTTTGAACATGGTAACCCACGAAATATACATCACACTACAGCTTATCAATTACAGCTCAGCATTCAACACCATCGTCACCTCGCTACTAGTCTGCAAACTTCAAAACATGGGCCTCTCGACCTCTGCAACCTCAAGGATGCATGCTTAGCCCACTGATCTACTCCTTGTACAGTTATGACTGCGTAGCTATGACATCTACAAATCCAATGGCACCAATGTCATTGGCATTATCTCAGATAGCAATGAGGTGGTGCACAGCAGTGGTCCCCAACCACCGAGCCACCAGGAAATGATATATTTGGCAATATGAACCGATATGAGTCAGCTGCACCTTTCCTCATTCCGTCACACCCACTGCTGAACTTGAACACACGCGAGGTCCACAAGAATATTGTCAATATTAAACCAGTCCGCAGTGCACAAAAGGTTGGAGACCCCTGGTACAGAAGTGAGAAAGATCAGCTCGTTAAGTTATGTTGCAATAACCTCAAATTCAACATCAGTAAGACCACTGATTATTATTAGCAGTGAGCAGCTTCAAGTTGTTGGATGTCAATATCTCAGACAATCTATTCAGCTCTATTTCATTTAGCATTTCAGAAGATTGGGTATGTCAAAGACTCTAGTCTTTGAGATTTCTACCAAAGTACAGTGAAGAGCATTCTGACTGATTGCATGATAGCCTGGGATGGACCTGCATCCATCATTAAAAACCCTACCAGCCGTGGTAGTACTGAAGCTTAACCCACACAAAATATTTTAAGAACATCTTCTTCCCCCCCACCATGAGATTAGTGAATGGTCCATTTTGGATTATTTGTCTTTTGTTCTATTTATTGTAATTCATTGTCATTTATATCTTGCATTGTACTGCTGCCATAAAACAAATGTCTTAATGTATGTTAGTGAAAATCCTGATGCTGAAACCACAACTAGAGTACTGTGCCCCTTGTGTAAGATACAGTTGCACTGAAGATGGTCCAAAAGATTCACATGGCTAATGCCTGGGGTGGCAGGATAGCCCTACCACAGACAGCTAAAATTGAATTTGAAGACTTTGGAATTTAGAAATATGAGGGGTGATTTTATTGAAACAGAAAATCCCAAGTGGACATGACAGTGTAAACATTGAGCTATCTGGAAGACTTTCAATCAACACAGTCATCATTATAAAATAAAGGGATGGCAATTTAAAATTGAGGTGTCTAGGAATTGTTTCTTAGGAGGCTTAATTATTGGAGGTATTTAAAGTGGAGGTAGATAGTTTATAGGAACAGGGAACTGAGGGTTATGGCATCTGGCATGGAAGTGGAGTTGAACTCTGAGGTAGACTGACTTTCATATCAAGTCCCATCAACACTTCAACCCACTGAGACTGAGCCAAATATCAAACACCTTTTTTCTGACTAATGCTACCCTGATCTATTTTCTTCTCTCCATATTCCCATTAACTCCTCCCCCTCAGACTCCAACACTTACCTACACTAAAGGCAATTCACAGTGGACAATTAACTTACCAGCTCACATGGCTTTCAGACTCAGGAAGACATTGGAGCAACCAGATAAAAGCCACGAGATTAGAGGAAGAATTTATGAATTCCACAGACAGTATCATAGGTCAGGACCGAACCTGGGTCGCTACAGCTGTGAGGCAGTTGCTCTCCAAGCTGAGGCACTGTGCTGCCCAAATGAACAGTAAGGAAGCTGAGGGGCCAGGTGACCTACTCCTTTTTTCCTTGTGCTCTTGTATACTGTTCATAACAAAATTAATGAAGTAATATCAAGTGTCTGAAAATTGTTTCTGTGCCCTTGAAATTTTCAACAGGAGACTTAAACCTTCAGCTTTCTTCATTTTGACTTAATTAATGATGCAGTGAACATTAGCAACAACATTGGTACTGCATTAAATCTTAAGAGTAGGCCAACTGGCTTGACTAGTGTGCTCTACCATTCATTATGCTGATGGGTGATCATTCAACACACAAAGTTAGGCAAAATAAGTAAGTAATGAACTCAAACCGCTAGACCAAACCAGCCAAGTTAAAGTAACAGACTAGACTTGAGCACGAGTTATGACACTGAGCTGGCACTGTCATGGTCTTGACTGAGAACGTTGCCAAACACTGGAAGGAACTGCAAGCTGATTGAATCTAACAGGATATGACGTTTTAGGCTATATTTACATCAGTATACAAATTGAATGCAATTAGACCAACAGGATTCACAGAC
The DNA here is from genome assembly GCF_030028105.1 of Mobula birostris. Lineage (NCBI taxonomy): Eukaryota > Metazoa > Chordata > Chondrichthyes > Myliobatiformes > Myliobatidae > Mobula > Mobula birostris. Next base: position 53,652,936 of record NC_092394.1, read on the forward strand.
TTTAAAAAGTTATGATGGGATAATGGGCAAAAACACTCGTAACAAACAAACTGATCATCACCCAGGACTATCTGAAGCAGGCTTTGAAGTCTGCACCATATAGCTCTGTGGTTTGTATGCCAAAGGTTCACTCTGTACAGAACATAATCAAATAAACTTAAATTAACAAAACAGACTAATTTATGTGCATATTTGGACAGCACACAGCAGTGAGCCACAATATTGTGATGGATGTATTTGTTTCACATGCAGAAAAATACTTCAGCTTGAACTGTTGAATTTCCACACCTTATGAAACTTTTCTACAGTTAATTCCAGTCACAGACTAGAAAATGTAAGATCTAAAGAAACACACAAAATCCTGGAGGAACTCAGCAGGCCAGGCAGCATCCATGGAAAAGAGTAACAGTTGATGTTTCAGGACAAGACACTTCACTAGGACCTCGTGAAGGGTCTCTGCCTAAAACATCAACTGTTTACTCTTTTCTGTAAATGCTGCTTGGCCTGTTGAATTCCTCCAGCATTGTGTGTATTGATTTGGATTTCCAGTATCTGCTGATTTTCTCGTGCCCATGAATGCAAGATCTAGTCCAGCAGAGGGTGTATAATAACATATTAAATGAATTCATTATTAAACATTCTAAGTGACTTTTGGTTTATGGTTTATTATTTTTGGTCTAAGAGCAGGTACCCACCCTGTCTGCAGCACATATCATGAGATAGAAGGAACACTTATTTTCACCGTCCTTGCTCTGTGTTGTCCTGTGACATTACAACCATTGTTCATTAAGTTCCCTTCCATATGTTACTACTGAACATGTCCCTCTGTGCTCAGACTCCATAATCTTGATACAAGCTAATTTATTCCTTACTCCCAGTCTGTGATCTCGACATCTTAATTCTCCCAAAGGAAATAATTTCTTCTATCTTTTATTTATCCAAATCAATCACAATCATCAAAACCGATATCAAATCTCTCCTTGGGCCTCTGACCGGATGGTCTATCTGATAGAACAGTGAAAACCTGTGCCAATGAACTGGTGGGAGTGTTCAAGGACATATTCAATCTCTCAATGCTGTAGTCAGAGGTACCAACCTGCTCAAAAGGGCAACAATCGCAACAGTGCCCAAGATGAGGAACTGAGCGGCCTCAACGACTATCATCCACTGGTATTCACATCTACTATAATTAAGTGCTTTGAGAGGTTAGTTATGGCTGAAGTCAATTCCTGCCTAAGGATCTGGACCTGTTGCAATTTATATATTTGCAGTGGATGCAATTTCACTGGCTCTCCACTCGGCCTTGGATCACCTGGCTAATAGTAATACCCACATCAGGCTGCTGGTTATCCACTACAGCTCAGTGCTCAACACAATTATACCCACAGTTCTGATCCACAAGCTCCAAAACCTGGGACTCTGTACCTTCCTCTGCAGCGAGATCCTTGACTTTCTCACCAATGAACCAGTATTGACTGTCCGCAAGGAGATGTTATTTCTGAACTGCCAGGACTGCAGTCTCCTGATGAGGAATTCAAGGATATAGTTGTAGAGGGAGGTACAGAGGCCCATGTTTTGGAATTTGTTGATCAGTACTGAGGGTCTGATGGTGTTGAACACTAAGCTATAATCAATAAACAACAGCCATCAGTAAGCATTGCCATTGTGCAGTTGATACAAGGCTGAAGGAAGAGCCAGTGAAATTATATCCGCTGTAGACCTATTGTGGCGATAGGCAAATTGCAGCAGGTCCAAGTCCTTGCTTAGGCCAACCTCTCACAGCACTTCATCACAGAAGATGTGAGTGCAACTGGGTGGTAGGCATATCAATAGAAAACTGAAAGCTATCTTATAATAAGCCATTTGAATTGTGCCAGCCTTAAAAAAAACATCAACCATATTCAAGCTTCTGAATTCCCACTTAAAAAAGTATTTAATTTTTGGTGTAACCTCAATGCAGAAGAGGAGCCGCACTAGAAGTGTATCCTTTCAGATAGGCCTAAGCCTCTAATTGGCCTCTTCCATTTCTGATCACAAGTCTTTTCTGTCACCAAGACTTCACACTTCCAGTATGTTTACTGCTGCCCAAGCTTTTCTGTTTTTAAAATCTTCATTCCACACCCCTCCTGCTTTCCACTCTACATCGTCCTTAGTCAAAAATCTACTGGCTAAAAATTAATTTGCACCCTCCCCTAAACACGTTGTTTACATTAGTTGCTGTCCAACAATGCTTTGATTTTAATATAATAAAATCCTTCCCCCAGTAGAAACAGCAAAGTTTCAAACTCCCGTGTCCACATCACACACAACCTCTCATGGTCCCAGAACAGACCCTACTCAGTCGAGAAAGCTCTCCAACATCTCAGCTTTCTGAGGAAGCTAAAGAGAGCTGGACTTTGCACATACAAATGCACATCAATCGACAGACACACAGCAGAGAGCATCACCGCATGGTACAGAAACTGTACTGCAGCAGGCAGCAAGGCTCTACAAAAGCAATCAAAACCTCCCAGCACATTACTGGCACCAGCTTACCCACCATCAAGATCATATACACAGAAAGGTGCCGGAAATGGGATTGTAATCATGAAGGATCCCTCCCCCCACACTCAGGGTTGTTTGTCCCACTCCCATCAGGGAGGAGGCTAAGTAGCATCCATTCCAGGACAACCAGACTCAAAAACAGTTACTTTCCCCAAGCAGCAAGGCTGATCCCCCTAACTCATTACTTTATTTCCTGAGTCATCTTCTGCACCGTCTAGCATCACTCTATGGACATACAATTAATGCATATAAGCTATCTTATATATTTACATTGTAGGTTTTTTGTGCTGCATCGGATCCACAGTAACAATTATTCTGTTCTCCTTTACACTTATGTACAATCTTGAACTTTGAAACTCCATGGCCTTATCCAACGAGCTCAAGATTGACAGGTACATACCTCTTGTCAGTTCAGCTTTGCCTTCAGGTCTAAAGTCTTAACTATCAAATTCCAATCTTGGACCTCTTCCCCTATATGAACACCACTGAAAACATTTGGTCAACAGTCCAAATGTCTCCTCATACAGCTCAACGTCAAT